>NC_058409.1:142492165-142504137 GCF_002201575.2 Neomonachus schauinslandi
TAAATAAATAAATAAATAAATAAATAAATAAATAAATAAATAAATAATAAATCTTTAAAAAAAAAAAAGACTCCTGCATTCCAGCCCACTGATAACCATATTTCAACAAATCTAAGAAACGTTGATTGTAAGACACATTCTCATTTCAGAGATAGTATTTTTAACTCTTCCTGCATTTAGTCCTGCTCTGTCTTCTATCACTACACTGTCACTGACACACACAGAGGAACAGGATAGGAAATCTGAAAGTGCTTGCTGGTTCAGGGCAGACCTGGAGCTCTTCTCACTGGAAGTATGATATAGTGTGAACCCCATTAAACTCTTCATACCAAGCCTCAGTATCCTTCTATTACCACAATCTACTATATCACTTTCATTTGAATACACAGTTTGCACATGCACACAATTTAATTTAAATTGGAATTGATAGTAAAAATACATTTTTAATGACAAAGGGAAGTGATATGAGAATTGAAAAAAAACAGATTCTTATGCTTCTACACTCTTTGGTAGATCCATATTTAAATTCAATTGCTACACATTAAAAAATCCAATTTTTTCATAATCAGTGCAAAACTATTTGGCAGGCTCGATTCTGCATGCTTCAAGTGTATTTCCAACTAGTTACTCTAACATTCATATCTTCAGACTTATTTCAAAACCTGAAACCAATATTGCTTATGTTTTTGGAGCTAAGAGGAACTTGCCTAAACAACTTACTTAAAAAAAAAAAAAAAACTAAGGGAGCCTGGGTGGCTCAGTCAATTAAGCACCTGCCTTCGGCTCAGGTCATGATCCCGGGGTCCTGGGATTGAGCTGTGCATGAGCCTGTTTCTCCCTCTCCCTCTGCCGGCCACTCCCTCTGCTTGTGCACGCTCTCTCTCTCTCTGTCAAATAAATAAATAAAATCTTTTAAAAAATTAAAAGTAATTGTAAGAAATCATTTCTATCTTTTTTGGTTTGGGGGAGGAGGAATGAAAATTTACCATTGCTAAGTAGATTTTCCTGTACAAAATAAATCAGGACTTCCTTATTGTAATGACTTCTAATACTGAATCTTGGAGATTTCTAACATACGGAAACTTGATCGGTAAAGAAAGCATAGTTCCCTGGAAGACTCCCTCTTTTGTAAACTTACCATAGCAAAAACATTCAAATAAGGAAGCAAAGGGCATAAGTATGAATCCCCTGAACCATCAGCTTCTCAAAGGGAAGGGATGGACACCAAGTTTCAAAACACTTGGCAAGTAACAGGCTCTTAATAAATGTTTATTCATTGAATGGATAGAGAGATGGATGGATGGATGGATGACTTCATAACCATGTAAGAAGCGGCTATGATAAGGAAAGAACTCCAGGCCTATAGGACATTAAATACCAGCTATAAGAAACCAGTGTGGGGATCTACTTAATAGGACACATTATCTGAGAACAGGTTAGGTAAGATGGAGATCGTTGTTTGTTTCTAGTAGAGGTCGTGGATGTATTCTAATCTGTAAAGCTAGAGAGATTGTGCACATTTACACAGAGCAGGGAGGCAACAGAGCCCAGGTACAGCTCTGTTGGCTTCCCATTGTGGACTCTGCAAGACCTAAATAGAGCTCCTGTGGGTTACTTAAAAAATTGAATGACTTCCTTAAAAAACTGAATGACTTCATGAATCATTTCTTAGAGATTGCACAATTTATAGGCAGAATGCAGGAGCAGTGGACCTCAACCCCTTGCATGCTCAATCTGTATCCAGAGCTGGTTCTCTAAAGCATAATGCTTTCTGGAATCTCCAGCAAGAAGGCCAGGGGCAGGACTGATGGATTTATGTCTTGAAAACCACTGATACAGTGGCCGAAGGTAAACAGAACAGTCATTTGACCCAACACTTGCCTTGTCACATCTTCTAATCAAAGTGAGAGGGCAGATTCTGATATGGAACATTTTTGCCCACTGTGATTGAAGCTCTTCCCACCGGCCCCAGCCCAGGGAGCACCTTGCTCTGACTCACGCTCTGCGCCAGCGGCTCAGCAGCCGCAGAACTGCTGAGCTGGTTTTTACTTTGCCTCAGGTGTCACTGGCAACACTGTCAGTTGAGCAGGGATTGCTGAATCTTTATTCCCGGCCCTGAGGTGAGAAATAGCAAGTGCACAGCTGGATTTTCTGATCACAGGTTGGGTTTGTGGAGGCGTAGGCTTGGGGAGCGGGGGGAGTCATCTTTTCATGTGCTAACTGAATAGTCAAGCTGGAAGTAAAAATCTATAAAATTGAACAGGAAATCCTATATTTTGTCTGTTTCCAGTTCTCAGATGGGGCTATTCTTCAAAAAAAAAATTGAAAAAAGAAGCAATTTTCTTTTAGTGATTACATGAAACAAGTAAGACCCCCCACACAAATAAAAATCATTGGATTTAAATAATTTAAATACAAAATCTGTCTTCTCTTTACAGCTTGTCTATAAACATCTTGTGAGTAGAGACCTTGTCTTTTACCTCTTTTATGCCCCTGAGTACAATTTATGGCGCCAAACACATGACAGGAAGTGAAAAAATACTTTTGGAAGGAGTGAGAGAATCCAGACTTAACACAACTTCACTCTCCATCAAGCAGAAATATGCGGACCTGAAAGGAGGCATAAATGGGACGTGTAGAATAAAAACTTTGCAACTAAAATATTTGGAAGGAAATACCCCTAGTAGAGACAGCAAGAGCTTACGAGCAAGAGAGTGGTTGGTTTCAAGTCCTGGCTCCACCACCTTCTCTCTGTGTGACCATCAGGAAATTAGTGCATTTCTGGAGCCTGAATCACTGACTTTACAGGGTTGTTCTGATCCTGTGAAAAACTTAAGTCAGATTAATGTCACCTCCTCTGTTCTAAGACCTCCCTCCAACAGCTTCCTGTCTCATGCCAAGCAAAAGCCAATGTCCTTATGAGAATATTCTCCCCACCCTGACCTCAACCTTTACTTTCTAGAGGAGCAGGGTGAAGATGGACCTTATATATTTTGTTGATTTATGTCATTTATTTTCTGTCTTTCTCCTACAATGTAAGCTCAGTGAGGACTGAGAATTCAGACTTTATCCACAGCACTTTGAATAGTTCCTGGAACTCAATAAATATTTGTTAAATGGATGGATGAGTTTCTAGCACAATATCTGGCATGTGGGAGATGCCCACTAAATGGAGATTTTCACCATTATTCTTATCATTGAGGATCTTCAGGATAAGCTAAGCTATGTACTGTGTGCTTTACATTACACACAAAAAGCAGGCTTTCTAGGAACAAAACCTTAAACATGTACAGTAAAAAGTTTTCATATATTAGTTTTAAGACCTCATTTCCTGGATGGGATTTTATTTTTTTTACTTAGTCCTAATTATACTCCAATATGCTCACCAATGGAATTATAAAGGAGAAAATAGGGAAAATAAAAGCATAAGACCAAAAAGGAGATTGAGAGAGAGCAATAGAAGGAATTGGAGACACAGGCTGAAGAGTAAAGAAGGGCTCCAAGAAGAAGCCTAACGTGGGAGAAAGCTGTAAGGGTCTGAGCAGGAAGAGCCTTCTTGGATGTGTGTTATTATATAAGAAAATGGGTTAAAGGACAGAGAAAAGGAAGAGCCGTCAGAGAAGGAAGAGCCATTGGAGAACAGTCATCAAAGAGGTGGAAAAAGCACATTTCTGCAATGCTGAAGCCAACTTTATAACTTTGAGATGCCAGTTTTGAACACTTAAAAAGCTGTATTTTGTCCTTGCAGAATTTTCCTAGTTGCTAACGAGTTGTGGAAATTACACTGATTCTACTCTTCTACTCACACAGTTCGTAAGAGGTGTACTCTCTCAGGAATTCAGATTTCATACATTTCCTCAGAGTTGCTAATATAAAAAAAACGTTCACTTCATAATTACATATCTGGAAAACTGAAAAGAATCAAAGGAAAAGCTATTATGACAATTAAAGACTTTTGTAAGGTAGTGATTTTTTTTAATTAACAAAGAAAAATACCCATTAGGTATGATAAACAAAAACTAATACAAAGATATAGAAGAAGAGCTCATTTATGATAGCAAAAAGAGAAGAAAATATTTAGGCATAAATCCTGCAAAAGAATGTCTGAAACCCATGTGAAGAAAACTAGAAAACACTCCTAATAGACACAAAAAATAGCCTCAAACAAATGGGAAGACAGTCTACATTCTTGGGTAGGAAGATTTGGTATCAAAAAGGTATCAGTTTTCACTAAACTAATGTACAAATTTAATGTGATTTAAGTATGAAAAATCATCCGATTTTTTTCTATGGAGAGACAAGTTGATTACAGAATAACGAAGAAGCAAGCACAACACTCTGAAAAAGAACAGGAATGAGGGAGGGGAGGGTGGACCTATCAGATATTAAAACATACTATGAAGTTTCTATGATTATAAAGGCTTTCTAGGGGCGCATGGGTGGCTCAGTTGGCTGAGCGACCAAGTCGTGATTTCTGCTCAGGTCATGATCTTGGGGTCCTGGGATTGAGCCCTGCATCTGGCTCTGTGCTCAGCAGAGTCTACTTGTCCCTCTCCCTCTGCTCTCCCTCCACTCACTCTCCCTCTCTTGAATACATACATACATACATACATACGTAATAAAAGGCTTTCTATTGGTGCTTAAATAAATATACATGACACAGGATAGAAAATCTAGCAACAGACACACATGAATATGAAAATTTAGTATACAGTAAAGACAACATCTTAAGACAGTAGGAAAAAGATGGACTTTTTCATAAACGGTGCTGGGATAACTGCACAGCCATATGGGGAAAAAAAATTCTCTACTCATGCATACACCAGAATAAATTGCAAATGGTGTTTATTTAAATGTTAAAAAAATAAAAACACAAAACTCTAGAAGAAAAGATGGGTGAATTCCTCTTTAACCTCAGAATGAATAAAACTTTCTTAATTATGATTTAAAATCTAGAAGCAATAAGTGAAAAGATTGATTAATCTGATTATAAAAGGAAAAACTTTATGGCAAAAAAATAAGCATAAGCAAAGGGGAAAGACAAATGACACACAGAAAAAAACATCAGAGAGTCAGTAAGTCTAATATATAAAGAGGTTCTAAAAACAAGGGGGGGAAAGGGCAACGACTCTACCAAAAAGGAATCTAGACATATAAATGAATAGTTTATGGAAAAATAAATGTGACTGACTCTTAGATAAAAGGATGTTCAATCTTGCTCATAATAAAGGAAATGCAAATTGAAATTATACTGAAATACCATTGGATTGAAACACATCAGATATGGTTACAACTATATGTTCGTAACGACACAAACAGGCAAAAAGTCTTCGTTGTTCCTCCCTGGAGGATGCCTGAGAAGCAATTCATTACTGGGAAAATAAGCAAGTGAAGAGAAAGAATCAAGCATTTATCCTGCCTTTCCTAAATAGACTGTTGTTCAGTGTAATCAAAGAAGTGATAACGGGAATTTTCTCTTTACAGAACTGTCCCAGCTAATACATGAAGAATGATGGAATTGAAATACCACTCTTTTGCAACCCCTAATGAATTAATGTACTGGCAAAATTCCCAAATTTGACAATATGTGCTTCTTCTTTACCCTACCTATCCCACTTTTAGGATCTAGCCCAATGATACACAGGCAAATATTTGAAAACCTGTATTCAAAAGGTTATTCATTACAGCACTATTTGTGAGATTGCACAAAACTTGGGGGGAACTCAATTGTTAGATGCAAGGTGAATTAACCAGATACATCCATAAAGTTCCAGGGTACTTTGCAGTATTAAAAAAAATAAAAATAATAAGGAAGATTTCCATTATGAAGTGATCTCTAAGATGTATGGTCAAATGAAAAAAGCAAGGTGGAGAATAGTAAATATGATAGGCTAAGAAAAAACGGGAATATGAATATATAGGAATTTGCTTAAAATTAAAAAAAAACATTAATGGTTGGCTATAGAAAGAAGAAGGAATAGGATAGAGGAGATGGAGACTAAAGCTAGACTTCTTTGACTAAATCTTGTTAGACTTAATCTTAAGACCATAGTTACAAAACAAAATTAACTTAAAAAAATCCCTAAGAATCAAAAATAAAGTGAATCAAATGAACTTAAATGATACTGAGTAGATAGTATAACCACACAAAAAAACTAATTCTATATGTTGTTAAAACACATTCCCAACTGTACATCTCCAGTGACAACTCTCTAAGGGAAAAATAACTTCAAACAAATCTTAAATTGTTTTCAATAAATAAATTGCTCCTGTTAAATGTTGATATAGTGATTTGAAATGTGTATGTGTGTGCTATGAGATAATGCAAATGATTAATTGCATTGGTGTCACTGAGATCCTGAATTTTAACATAGAAGAAAAGATTTGAATGTAAGATTGATGAGGCTAACCAAAAACACTATGGCCCTAAACTTTGAATTGCAAGTTTCGGCATGAACTCTGGATAGAGTTTATCTTAAACAGCAAATAAACACACAAAAATATTTCCTATCTCTGTGTATTCCAAGTCCCAGAATCAGTGACCAGCCCAACAGCAATAAGAATCCCCAGTGCCCAGTTTTTGGTCTTGACCCTAATTTTCCCATTTAAGGGAATAAGTGCTCCTTGGAAAATAGGCTCTTACAAGTCCGGGGCTTGTATGAGTCCAAATATCTTATCATACCAGAAAGCAAGGAAGCTATCAAAGACTGCTAGGGTTCTATCAAAATAACTTGGGGTCCAAGTGAAAACAACCAAATGTCCATCAAGGGATGGATGGGTAAATAAAATGTGTATACCCATAGAATGAAATATTATTGAGCAATAAGAGGAAACAAAGTATAGATACCTGATACAGCATGAATGAACTTTGAAAACATTTTGCCAGGTAAAAGAATCCACATATCATATCATTCTATTTATATGGAATGTCCAGAATAGGCTTATCCATGGAGACAGAAAGTCAAACAGTGGTTGCCTAGATCTGGGGGGTGTGAGGGAGGAGGACACAGGTGGAGGGAAACTGGGAGTGATTGCGAATGGATACAGGGCTTCTTTCTGGGGTGACAAAAATGTTCTAAACTTGATTGTAATAATGGCTGTACAACTCTGAATTTACTAAAAACCATTGAATTATAAACTTTAGATGGGTAAATTGTATGGCATGTGAATTATCTATCTCAATAAAACTATTTTAAAAATTCAGGGACCAACCTGGTCAAAGACAACCAAATTCGATTTCCAATAAGGACAATCAATGCATTGGATTAAAATGTGTGAAATATGGTTAAACCCATAAATTCATAATGATACTTTAAAAAGTGTTGACTGTCTTTGAAAAAAAGTCTAGGGACTCATTATTATTAAAATCAGTAAGTAAAGAGAAAAAATTCAAGCATTTATCCTGCCCTTCCTAAATGAACTGTCCCTCAGGGTTATTAAGTCAGTGATAAGGGGTAACTTTTACTTTATAGACATAATCCAGCTAATAAATGAAGAATGAAGAGTGAGACCATCACCATTTTGCAATCTCTAATAAAGTAATGGATTTAGTTAATTGAGGATAGTTTCATACAGCCCCCAAGCTAAGACTGGTTTTATATTTTTAGAGAGTGATCAAAGAAAAAAACAAGAAGAATGTGCTCCCCCACAGTGTCCAACATCAGAGAGAGCCAGATAATTTTTGCTTACTTCCAGTGGAAGGGAGCTCACCCCAGCACACAGGAGCAACCTTGCCAAATAAACCAAATCTGAATCTGATCCTCCATCCTCCTCCCACTTCATAGGAAGGACAGCAGACAGAGGGATGTGTTCAATGTCCCAAGGAGGACGAATCAGCAAAAGCCAGACTGCTGGAGAATCTACAGGATAAACCCTCAGTTGCACTGGCAAAGAACTGCAGGGAAACCCTGCGGATTAAGACTGACGTGAGAGAGATGTCCCCAGTGTGCCTTGTTAGCATCCTGATTGAAACAAACAAGAAACACACATCTATAACACACACGAGGATGGGGGGGAGACACCCACGGAGGACAACCTGGGAATTTAATGATACTAAGTCAGTCCTGATACAAAGCCATTCCCGTTACTTTTGCTTAGGTGTAATGATAACACGATATACAATACACACATATATACTTTACCTATTTTAAACACCTAACAAGTAATTGAAGTTGCTCGGAAGCCAACTCTATTGTAGCAATGAGCACCTCTGCACCGCGTCGCCCCGTCTGCGTTGGTCCCCTGCTGGCCTTTCCTGCACTTGCCCCCACATGCCCCATCCACTGTGGTCTCCTTTTCACCAAATAGGAACAGAGAAAGGCCCCCGCGAAGAGAGTCTTTTCTCTGCAAGAATCAGATCCCCAAGACGAAGGTGTCTTCAATCAGAAATGCTGCTCCTTTTTCTCCTGAAAGAAGAGAGAAGCAGTTTCTACGTTCTCGGCATCAACTAAGGAGCTTGTGAAAAACTACTTGTGCCCACTGTGCCCAAGAACTTCCCTCAGACCCTCAGAGGCGGCCATCGTTCCCTGCGTCCCGTGTTGATGAGCTTTGTCCTGAGCAGAGCCCATCAGAAAGCTTCAAGTGTGGATCCGCATGACCGCTGCCAACATCTTCTCGGTCACCTCCCCGGGATCCGAGGTTCCTGGGCAAAGACAGAAACCAGAGGGGGAGCCGAGCACAGGCAGCCGATGGAATTTGGGAGCCAGGCAGCTCTACCCACACAGGGAGAGATCTGATCCCTTGTTACTCAGACTCCAGTTCAGCTTACATTGTGACTTTATTGGAAATGGGGTCCTTACAGAGGTAATCAAGTTAGAATGAAGTCATTAGGGTGGACCCTAATCCCATATGACTGGTGTCCTCTAGAAAGGGGAGATTTGGGCGCAAACACACAGAGAGGCAAGAGGAGGTGAGGAAAGGCAGGAGAAGACACAAACCACAGAGAAAAGTCTGGAACAGATCCTGCCTCACCCCCCTCAGAAGAGACCAACCCTGCAGACACCTTGATTTGGACTCCTGCCTCCAGAACCGGAAGACCAGAAATGTCTGTTTAAGCCCTCTGGTCTGTGGCTCTTTGGTGACAACCCTAGCGCACTAACACAGCGGGTACCTCGCTCCTGCCCCTTCTCCTGAACATCCCTGTTGTCCGAGCAGATGTTACCCCACCACCGCCCCTCTCACGGCCAGCGATCAGCGACCAAACATGGAAGTACAAAAGGCTGGCCTTCTTGCCTCAAAAGAAAGCAACTGTGTGGCATGACTCATGCTCGAGAGGCTTCCGTGGGATCAGGTTGAAGCTGGCCTCCAGTGGAGCCCACATCCTCGCTTAGCTGTCCCTTCACCCCCCTTCCCTTCCCCGGCCCCTCCGTCCCTTGTCCTGAGAGCCCTTCTTCAATAAACCCCTTGCACAAGTTCTCCTGTCTCAGGTTCTGCTTCTGAGAGCCTGACTTTAGACACTTAGCAACTGAGTAAGAGTGTCTGGGTAGGTGGGGATCTTTCTGGCCCCTACCACAACTTCACATCACAGAGGCAGGTCCTGACTCCACCCCCGTTTCCTTGTCTCCAGCTTGACTTCCTTCCTCCCAGAAACCTCCTGGCTTTGACAGCTGGGACACGGGGGCACCCCAGAAATCCAACACCATCAGGCATGTTCCAGGGACACAAAGTCCCCCCCTTCTCTACACTGAGCTGCAAAGCAGAGCCCCAGGGACAACGGCCCATTTAATTCCCCACTGATGCTAGGGCTCCTTCCCCATGTACTTGGCTTCTGCATGAGTTTTAATGTGCCACTGTGTTGGGGAGGCCTGGGGATCATTACAGAAGCTGCTCAAGTCCTCGTCAGCAAGCCTCACTAATGTAATGGATGAGGGGAGAAAGAAAGAAAAAGAAAAGGAAGGGAGAAAAAGCCTTACAGCTTTAAGATTCACTAGGGGAAAAAAAATCCACCCATTTTTCCCACTAGATTTCACATGGCTAACAGCTTCATCTCCCAGTTTTCCCTTGCAATGAAAAGAAAGTATTTTTCCCTCATTTTGCAGGTGTCTGGGGGAAGAGGTGGGACTCTCGTGTTTTGTTTTCCTTATTTTTTTAAAACTTTTGATTGAGTTCCTCACTCCAGTACAGCCCCAAAATCACATGGGAAAGGAGAGATTATATAAATCACTTTCCCTTTGATCGTGTTTCAGCAGGTCCAGGCCAACCCACGCTTACAATTTATAGATGGCTTCCACATGTTTGCATAGTAGATGGTTTTGAGGGCGTATGCTTGCTCTTGGAAGCCTGCTCCCCGCTGAATACCGCTGTTCACACTTTAGCAAAGCATCTCAAAGGCAAGTCAATTCCAGAGTAAAAAGACTTCAGAAGCTCCTCCGTCCAGCCAGCTTTCCAAGGCAAAGCTACTGGGGAGTTGTCTCCAGAGATCAACTGTTTTCCTTTCAGAAAACATTCCAGAATATTCAGCCAAAGTTCTATCTTAAGTCGTCTATATTTTAAAATACAGCTGCAATATCAGGAGAAGGAACTGTCTTTTTACTGTTGAGGTTTCTCTCCATCAGGATTTCACTTCTTCCTCTGGGTCATCCCAAAATTGACACCATTTTAGTCCATCTTTTTTATTTCTTATTTTTTAGGGACATTATTTTCATGTCTGTGCCCTAATTTTGATCTTATTTTTCAATCTGGCCTGTCATTGTAATTCCATTCATATTTGTGAAAATACGCTACTTGTCTAACCATCCTAGATTGAAGACTGAAAGATAAGCAAGATGGAGAACCTATGCCTGAGAATTTTAGTCAAATCAAAAACCACCTCAGTAGAATGTGGGGCAGAATACAATGCCTATCACAACAATTTTGCAAAGTGACGCAGGGGTGGATGAGAGTGACCCACTGGGGGCATTCAGGCTGGGTTTGAGGAATAGCCATGATTCCAACAGTTAGAAATGGGAGGGACATGGTTGGGGAATGCAAACATATTTTTGACGGAAAGGACAACCTGTTCAAAGGCCCAGAGGTAGGGGGACACAGGCCTTGTCCACTGCATGGAAGCCGATCCAGTGTGAGCAAACATAGAGGATGGATAGATAAGCAGTGAAGACAGCAAAGGTAGGTTGGCGCCGGGTCATGAGGCCCCTTAAAGGCCTGGGAGAAGAATTTTACCTTAATGTTAAGAAACTAGAAGCCATTAAAAACTTTTTGAACAAATGAGGGACTTGATTATATGTGGTCTGTGTTCATTTTCTAGGGCTTCTGAAGCAAAGTACCACAGATTGGGTGGTTCAAATAACAGAAACTTTTCTCACAGTTCTAGAGGTCTGACGATTAAGCTGTGGGCAAAGTTGGTTTCTCCTGAGGCCTACCTCCTTGGCCTTTCTCCTGCCCCAGATGGCTGTCTTCTCCTTGTGTCTCCTCATATGCTCTTCCCTATGTGTACCTCTCTGTGTCCCAATTTGCTCTTCTCATAAGGACACTGGACCTATTGGATTAGGATCACCCCAACAGCCTCAGTTTAACTTAATCACCTCTTTCAAGACTTTATTTTCAAACACAGTCACATTGTGAGGGCACTAGGGGTTGGGGCTTCAACATGCGAATGGAGGTGGGGCACAATTTGGCCCATGACATAGTCTACTTAAAAAAATGCCCTTAAAGAGGATGGAGACCGAACAGAGCAAGAAGGCAGTGGGGCACGGAGGCTGTTGGAAGCTGGCACAATGGGTCAGTGAGGAACAATGAATGGACCAAGGGAGTAGGACTTGAAGAAGTTTTGTGAAAATCAATGTTGGGGAGGGTGATGAGGAACCAAAGATAACCCCATGAATCTCTATGAGTAGACCTGAACCTGGCATGGACTTTTGCATATAATAGCTCATCAGTAAGTAGGAAGGAAAGAAGGAAAGTAGAAGGGAAGGAGGAAGGAAGGAAGGAAGGAAGGAAGGAAGGAAGGAAGGAAGGAAGGAAGGAAGGAAGGAAGG
>NC_058409.1:142504147-142515929 GCF_002201575.2 Neomonachus schauinslandi
AGGAAGGAAGGAAGGAAGGAAGGAAGGAAGGAAGGAAGGAAGGAAGGGAGATGGAGGAGGGAGGGGGAGAGAGGGAGGGAGGGAGGGAGGTGGAAGGAAGGGAATAGAATAGTGAGAGAGAGCATTTGGGCGAAGACTAGGGTGGAAGGCAAACTGACTTTTAACAGTACTTTTGTTGTGCTTGGATTTTATAAAAATTACGTGTATCAATTCAAAAAATCAAAAACAAAAATAAAAAATCAATAATTGTGCAACTTCAAAGGACTTTCCATTACGGGCTGGTTTTCTATATTACTGGACTCTCTCCCTGACACCCAGGCATGTATGCTGAGGATGCCATCCCAGAAAACAACCCAGGGAAGAAATCATAGTGGCGAAAGGTAAGGTCAACTTCCAGAAAGAGAAAGTGAAATTCGCCAGAACCACAATAAAACAGTTATTTAGAGAGAGCAATTTGATATAAGAAAGGTGAGTCTTGAGCTCTCCCAAGGAGATTCAGTTACTAAAGGTCCCTCTGTCTTCCCCCAAAAAAGCTCATTACAAGGGGGCTTCAGGCTGTTGGGAAGAGAGAATGGGATAACCCCTCTACAGTTGTTAGTACCCTCCCAGGGCAGAGTAACTGCCCGATACTTGTTAGCTTCCTATCTGTCATGGATCACACTTTAAGGAGCCTTGTCCATGGGTCACATGGACCAAAGGGTACAGCTATCCCTTTCTGATGCCCCCAAAACTCTTCCCCCCCTTACATCAGAATCCCAACTGTGTTCAGAGGTTAGAAGGCCCTGTGCTTCTGAGGACCAGGCTCTCTCTCCAGTCCCAGGATGAATCTTGATTGGTCTAAGCCAGTCACTACCATTTTATACCTCTTGTAGGTGACTGATTCAGGTTTGGAAAGGATGCCGTCATAGCCAAGTGCCATGGGAGGGGGAATCTGCCGGGAAATATCTGTGAAATTATTCCCTGCTCATAAAAAAGGACAGAGCTACCATCTGTGTGGCATGGCTGGAATTGTAGCAGCCTTCTTTAAACTGTGAGGGAAGCCAGCCTAATAGGACAAGCCAAGCCACCAAGGATAGCAGGGAGAGCAGGTGGGGTGAACTGAGTTCCAGTTGATTTTGTTGTTAGTTTATCTGTGGCTTGCAGCCAAAAGTCCCCTAATCTGTATAACTCCCTTTGGTCCATGTGGAAGGGTTTGGTTCCTCTTCATCTGGCACATCTCTGTTTCCTTCACCCAAACTAGGAGCAGAGTCTGGAGGTCCCTGGGCAGGGCTCTGTACACCAGCAGTCATCCAGAGCAGATTACCCGTCCCTGAAACAGCTTCCTCTTGGAAGAACCTGGGGAAATAAGTACAAATTCCTGGTAGCCAAAGCTCACACATTTCATGCTGACTCCCTCCCAAGTTGGGCCTTCTGTTCTGGAGTGACTCTCATTGCTTTTCCCTGGACTCCTTCCAATGATTTCGGCATCCTATGCTCGTGTTTCTAAACCCCAATGCAGAATTCCAACTGTGGGCTCGTCAGCTTTCTCCAGACTATGTTCTTAGTGTTTGCCAGGCTTCTTTTCTGATATGAGTCATAGTGCTTTTCCTACTTTATCTGCCGATAAAGAAACAATTCAGCCTCTCCACCCTGCAACCCTGGGCTTTCTGCCATTCTCCCCAGATCCAAGCTCCTTGCTGGACCTGAAATAGTAGCCATCATAACAGTGCCTTACATCGCACGACACAGTTCTCAATAGTTTACAAAGCATTTATTTCCACAGGTGTCATCTAATTTAATCCTTGCAATGAGGTATGAAGTAAGTAAAGCAGACAGAAAGAGAAACACATTGAGAGAGGATGACCGGTTGGGCCAAGGTCAACTGGCAGATAGCTGGCCCAGGTAGGATTCAAATCCAGTTAGACTGAGTGTCTCTCCACCTAATTCAACTCTGTTCCACAGGTATTTACTCAGTTTTCCCTTTGTGCTTGGCACTTTGGGGCTTGCCTGGGACAACCGTGAGGATGAGGACTATGTCCATGCTCTGCTTAAAAGACAGGGAAAGAGATCAAATTGATGCCAAATACCAGTGCCTGGAAGCAAGTCACCTTTCACTTTGTATTTGTCATGTAAATGTAATGTAGTTCCAGGAATTTGCTATACCCCACTCTTTCTACTAAGAAGTTCTTCGGTGTGTTTTTTCTTGAGCACTACATAGGGAAATGAAAAGGGAGTGGAGGATGGTCATTGTCTATGAAGCTGGTGCTTGGCACAGAGAACAGAGGTAAATGGGGACTGGAGAGGAAAGTCACACAGGAAGGAGGGCTCACAGTGGAGCAACCATGACTTCCTTGGTGAGCTGATATAAAGTGAAAATATTAGCAACATTTACCAAACACTCATTGTGCTCAACATGTATCAATTAGTATTGATGAGTAACAAATTGCCCCCAAAGTCCAGTGCCTTAAAACTACAACCATTTATCATTTCTGAGTTAGCTATGTGGTTCCAGTGATCTGAGGTGGGCTGTTGTTGGTTTGGCATGCTCGTGAGTCTGTGATCAGTGGGCAGAGTGACTGGGGACAGGCTGCCCTGGGCTGGGCAGGATGGCTGGGGACAGGCTGCCCTGGGATGATCTTGGCTGGGGCAATCCTCCAATAGGCTAGCCTAGGCATGTCCTCATGGCAAAATAGAGTAGCATGAAAGGGAGCAGAAGTACACAAGGTCCCTGCCACCCCATCACATCCACTGTGTCTTTGGGCCAAGGCACGTCACAGGGCAACTCACACTCAGGGGTGGGGAAATAGATGTCACACCTTGATAAGCAGTCACTTGACAAAGGGCTTGGGAAAAGGGAGAGGTAAAGAATTGAGACCTATTCCATGTGTTGAATTTAGAGGGCTGAGATAAAAACCATTGATAAGTTTGTCTTAATTCTACCATGTGGAAAATAATTACAGGTTGGTCCCATGACCTGTTAATGCACACCAAGTAGGACCACTAGAAAAGCATCATTTGAGATGTTGTTGGTGACTACGAGGTCAAAGGGATATTTTTGCATGAGAGACGATGGCAGTCCATGCACCTAGAAATAAAAGATCCGACCAAGAACAATGGCTTTCGTCAAGGTCAAGGCTATCAGCACCACCCAGGACAATGCTATTTGGGAGGTTTTGAACACTCACCATATCCAGTAGCTCGTGCTCACCATCTGAAGACAGCTTTACACACATTGTTGTGTGTAATCCCCACAACATTCAAAAGTAAGGAATATTCTGCGATTTCTTACTGAGTTTTATTCAGCGTACTTCTGAGGACTCTGATGGAGAGAGCAGATGTCAGGTGCATCTGAGATGTATTGTACAAGAACACTTCTACTAGAGAGAGGGGGGAAAGATGGCGGAGGAGTAGGGGACCCTATTTCAACTGGTCCCCGGAATTGAGCTGGATATCTACCAGACCACTCTGAGCACCCACAAAACCAGCCTGAGATGTAAGAAGATCTGGATCTCTACAAACAGAATATGGCGCAGGAGGTTGGTTTCGAGGTACAAAGCGGGGAGCCCTGATTCCGTGGGCAGATATCAGAGGATAAACGGCAGCGGGAGGGAGCCTGGCCGTGGGGATCCTACACCGCCGGTGAGTGACAGCCTCGCGCGCTGCGGACAGGCGCAGACTCGCAGACCGGTAGCATAGGGAAAGGACTTTAGGGCAGCCCCCGGGGTGGAAAACCAGACCGGCGGGGTCAAGCACACGCGAACCGCAGCCCCCCGGACAGAAACCGGAGCGATGGTCGCGCGCACGCGAACTGCAGCCTCCAAGACGGAAACCCGGTGCGCCGGGGTCCCGCCGGTGAACTGCAACCCCCGGGGGTGGGAACCCCGAGCGGCGGAGTCGGCGCACAAACTGGGAGCGGCTGGCGGTTTTAGAAGCACAAAGGGCAGAGATGAGCCCTGACCTGGAGGCAGGACTGGGAGCGCTGCGGAGGGGCGCACAACCCAGGATGCTGCAGTTTATAGCAGCACGGACAGAAACGGAGACGGTGTGGCCTGGAGAGCTCACTGAAGAACAGACTGCCATCTCTCTGCTCTGAGGCAGAGGGTTGGAAACGGTCTCTTCTGCTCGGACTCGCAGAAGAGATGCAGAAAGCCACCAGGGAAAGGCGCCAGAGAACAAAAGCCCCCCAAACTAATTCCCACTGAGCCCATCCCCCGCCACAGGGGCGCAGGGCAACTCCACCGAACAGGGTTGCCTGAGTAACAGCACGGCAGGCCCTCCCACAGAAGACAGGCTGGGAAAACAAGAGGCCAGCAACCCTAAGGTCCCAAGAAAACAGGTGCATCTTGCTTGGGTTCTGGTCAATAATTTGGACTCTACACATTCCCTCAAACACCCATCAAAAGAATGACTAGGAGGAGGAGCCCCCAAACAGAAAAGACTCAGAGATTATGACTTATGCTGCAGATTTACAAATGGATGCAGATATAACCAAGATGTCGGAGATGGAATTCAGGCTAGCAATTGTGAAGACAATGGCTAGAATGGAGAAATCAATTAATGGCAACATAGAGTCTCTAAGGGCAGAAATAAAAGGTGAATTGGCAGAACTTAAAAATGCTGTCAATGAGATCCAATCCAATCTAGATAATCTAACAGCTAGGGTAACTGAGACAGAAGAGAGAATAAGCGATCTGGAAGACAGTATAATAGATAAAAAGGGAAAAGAGGAGGCCAGGGAAAAACCACTCAGAATCCTTGAAAATAGAATCAGAGAAATAAGTGACACCATGAGGCGTTCCAATGTCAGAATAATTGGAATCCTGGAGGCAGTGGAGAGAGAGAGCGGGCTAGAAGATGTATTTGAGCAAATCGTAGCTGAGAACTTCCCTAATCTGGGGAATGAAACAAACATTCGAGTCCTAGAGGCAGAGAGGACCCCTCCTAAGATCAAGGAAAACAGGCCAACACCCCGGCATGTAATAGTAAAACTTGCAAATCTTAGAACCAAGGAAACCATCTTAGGGGCAGTTAGGGGGAAGAGATTCCTTATGTACAGAGGGAGGAACATCACAATAACGTCAGACCTATCCACAGAGACCTGGCAAGCCAGAAAGGCCTGGCAAGACATATTCAGGGTACTAAATGAGAAGAACATGCAGCCAAGAATACTTTATCCGGCAAGGCTTTCATTTAGAATGGATGGAGAGATGCAGAGCTTCCACGACCGGCAGAAACTGAAAGAATATGTGACCACTAAGCCGGCCCTGCAAGAAATATTAAGGGGGGTTCTATAAAAGGAGAAAGACCCTAAGAATGATCTACAACAGAAATTTATAGGGACAATGTATAAAAACAACGTCTTCACAGGCAACATGATGACAATTAATTCATATCTTTCAATAATCACTCTCAACGTGAATGGCCTAAACGCTCCCATAAAATGGCACAGGGTTGCAGATTGGATAAAAAGACAGGACCCATCCATACGCTGTCTACAAGAGACTCATTTTGAACCTAAAGATACATCCAGACTGAAAGTGAAGGGATGGAGATCTATCTTCCATGCCAGTGGACCTCAAAAGAAAGCTGGGGTAGCAATTCTTATATCAGACAAATTAGATTTTTTTTTAAAGATTTTATTTATTTATTTGAGAGAAAGAATGAGAGAGAGAGAAAGCACATGAGAGGGGGGAGGGTCAGAGGGAGAAGCAGACTCCCTGACAAGCAGGGAGCCTGATGCGGAACTCAATCCAGGGACTCCAAGATCATGACCTGAGCCGAAGGCAGTCGCTTAACCAACTGAGCCACCCAGGCACCCGACAAATTAGATTTTAAACTAAAGTCTGTAATAAGAGACACAGAAGGACACTATATCATTCTTAAAGGGTCTATCCAACAAGAAGATCTAACAATTGTAAATATCTATGCCCCCAACATGGGAGCAGCCATCTACATAAGCCAACTGTTAACCAAAATGGAGTCATATTGATAACCATACGTTAATTGTAGGAGACCTCAATACTCCACTCTCAGCAATGGACAGATCATCTAAGCAGAAAATCAACAAGGAAACAAGAGCTTTGAATGATACATTGGACCAGATGGACCTCATAGATATTTACAAAACATTCCACCCTAAAACAACAGAATACTCATTCTTCTCGAGCGCACATGGAACTTTCTCCAGAATAGACCATATACTGGGTCACAAATCAGGTCTCAACTGATACCAAAAGATTGAGATTATCCCCTACATATTCTCAGACCACAATGCTCTAAAACTGGAACTCAATCACAAGAAAAAAATTGGCAGAAATTCAAACACTTGGAAGCTAAAGACCACTCTGCTCAAGAATGTTTGGGTCAACCAAGAAATCAAAGAAGAACTTAAACAATTCATGGAAATCAATGAGAACGAAAACACATCGGTCCAAAACCTATGGGATACTGCAAAGGTGGTCCTAAGGGGGAAATACATAGCCATCCAAGCCTCACTCAAAAAAATAGAAAAATCCCGAATTCACCAACTAACTCTACACCTTAAAGAACTAGAGAAAAAGCAACAAACGACGCCTCAGCCACGCATTAGAAGAGAAATAATTAAAATTAGAGCAGAAATCAATGAATTAGAAACCAGAAACATAGTAGATCAGATCAATGAAACTAGAAGTTGGTTCTTTGAAAGAATTAATAAGATTGATAAACCACTGGCCAGACTTATCCAAAAGAAGAGAGAAAGGACCCAAATTAATAAAATTATGAATGAAAGGGGAGAGATCACGACTAACACCAAGGAAATAGAAACAATTATTAGAAATTATTATCAACAACTATATGCCAATAAACTGAGCAATCTGGATGAAATGGAGGCCTTCCTGGAAACCTATAAGCTGCCAAGACTGAAACAAGAAAAAATGGACAACCTGAATAGGCCAATAACAAGTAACGAGATTGAAGCAGTGGTCCAAAACCTCCCAAAAAACAAGAGTCCAGGGCCTGATGGATTCCCTGGGGAATTCTACCAAACATTCAAAGAAGAAATAATACCTATTCTACTGAAGCTGTTTCAAAAAATAGAAACAGAAGGAAAACTCCAAACTCATTCTATGAGGCCAGCATTACCTTAATCCCCAAACCAGGCAAAGACCCCATCAAAAAGGAGAATTTCAGACCGATATCCCTGATGAATACGGATTCCAAAATCCTCAACAAAATCCTAGCTAATAGGATCCAACAATACATTAAAAGGATCATCCACCACGACCAAGTGGGATTTATCCCCGGGATGCAAGGGTGGTTCAACATTCGCAAATCAATCAATGTGATAGAACACATTAATAAGAGGAGGGAGAAGAACCATATGGTCCTCTCAATTGATGCAGAAAAAGCATTTGACAAAATACAACATCCTCTCCTGATTAAAATTCTCCAGAGTATAGGGATAGAGGGAACATTCCTCAAGCTTATAAAATCCATCTATGAAAAACCCACAGCGAATATCATCCTCAATGGGGAAAAGTTGAGAGCCTTTCCCTTAAGATCAGGAACACGTCAAGGGTGCCCACTCTCACCACTGTTGTTCAACATAGTACTAGAAGTTCTAGCAACAGCAATCAGACAACAAAAAGAAATAAAAGGCATTCAAATTGGCAAAGAAGAAGTCAAACTCTCTCTTTTCACAGACGACATGATACTTTATGTGGAAAACCCAAAAGACTCCACCCCCAAATTACTAGAATTCATCCAGCAATTCAGTAATGTGGTAGGATACAAAATCAATGCACAGAAATCAGTTGCTTTCTTATACACTAACAACGCAACTGTAGAAAGAGAAATTAAAGAAACGGTTCCATTTACAATAGCACCAAAAACCATAAGATACCTTGGAATAAACCTAACCAAAGAGGTAAAGGATCTATACTCTAGGAACTACAAAACACTCATGAAAGAAATTGAAGAAGACACAAAAAGATGGAAAAATATTCCATGCTCATGGATCGGAAGAATAAACATTGTTAAAATGTCTATGCTACCCAGAGCAATCTATACCTTCAGTGCCATCCTGACCAAAATTCCAATGACATTTTTCAAAGTGCTGGAACAAACAATCCTAAAATTTGTATGGAATCAGAAAAGACCCCAAATCGCCAAGGAGATGTTGAAAAAGAAAAACAAAGCTGGGGGCATCACGTTGCCTGATTTCAAGCTATATTACAAAGCAGTGATCACCAAGACAGCATGGTACTGGCACAAAAACAGACATACAGACCAATGGAACAGAATAGAGAACCCAGATATGGACCCTCAACTCTATGGTCAAATAATCTTTGACAAAGCAGGAAAAAACATGCAATGGAAAAAAGACAGTCTCTTCAATAAATGGTGCTGGGAAAATTGGACAGCCACATGCAGAAGAATGAAATTCGACCATTCTCTAACACCATTCACAAAGATAAACTCAAAGTGGATGAAAGACCTCAATGTGAGACAGGAATCCATCAAAATCCTAGAGGAGACATAGGCAGTAACCTCTTTGACATCGGCCACAGCAACTTCTTTCAAGATACATCTCCAAAAGCTAGTGAAACAAAAGCAAAAATGAACTTTTGGGACTTCATCAAGATAAAAAGCTTCTGCACAGCAAAGGAAACAGTCAACAAAACAAAGAGGCAAGCCACAGAATGGGAGAAGATATTTGCAAATGACACTACAGATAAAGGGCTGGTATCCAAAATCTATAAAGAACTTCTCAAACTCAACACCCAAGAAACAAATAATCAAGTCAAAAAGTGGGCAGAAGAGATGAACAGACACTTCTCTGAAGAAGACATACAAATGGCTAACAGACACATGAAAAAATGTTCATCATCATTAGCCATCAGGGAAATCCAAATCAAAACCACACTGAGATACCCCCTTACACCAGTTAGAATGGCAAAAATGGACAGGAAAAGAAACAACAAATGTTGGAGAGGTTGTGGAGAAAGGGGAACCCTCTTACACTGTTGGTGGGAATGCAAGTTGGTACAGCCACTTTGGAAAACAGTGTGGAGGTGCCTCAAAAATTTAAAAATAGAGCTACCCTATTACCCAGCAATTGCACTACTGGGTATTTAACCCAAAGACACAGATGTAGTGAAAAGAAGGGCCATATGCACCCCAATATTCATAGCAGCAATGTCCGCAATAGCCAAACTGTGGAAAGAGCTGAGATGCCCTTCAACAGATGAATGGATAAAGAAGATGTGGTCCATATATACAATGGAATATTACTCAGCCATCAGAAAAGATGAATACCCAACTTTTACATCAACATGGATGGGACTGGAGGAGATTATGCTAAGTGAAATAAGTCAAGCAGAGAAAGTCAATTATCATATGGTTTCACTTATTTGTGGAACATAAGGAATAACATGGAGGACATTAGGAGAAGGAAGGGGGGGCGGGAATTGGAGGGAGAGATGAACCATGAGAGACTATGGACCTGAGAACCAAACAGGGTTTTAGAGGGGAGGGGGGAGGGGGGATTGGTTAGCCCAGTGATGGGTATTAAGAAGGGCACGTACTGCATGGAGCACTGGGTGTTATACGAAAACAATGGATCGTGGATCACTACATCAAAAACTAATGATGTATTATATGGTGACTAACATAACATAATAAAATTTAAAAATTAAAAAAATTTAAAAAAATAACACTTCTTCTACTGAAGCAAAGAGAAAAGGAATCTCTCTTCTATAATTTGTGTTCCACAAAAGAACATCATTATCTCCAACCAGGCCCCTCAGAGCTATAGAATATTTTAAGGCTTGACATTCTTCTGTTCAAACCTAAAATGAACCATTAGAAAAATTTAATATCTGAAACATTATTCTGAATATATTTTTGTAATTACCTAAATACCAATAGTCAAAATCTTCATGGAGCCCTAAGATCAGACTCAATGTGACATCCATGAACAGTAAACAAGTGGGCCAAAAATGGACATCTCTCAATGCTAAAAATCAAAAATTTATGAAATTCATAAACTTCTAAGATTTTAGCATATTCCCCTTTACTAGCAGGCAGTGAAATGGTCATGCTCAAACAAGCAATTCCCATTAAGAAAAGGAATACAACCAAGGCCTTATTTGATCATTGCTAGGGTCAGACTCATTAGAAGCATTCTCTGCTCTGGGGAAAAAAGCCAATGAAGGCAGCCGGACCGATGAGCTGTCAAGAGTGTTGCTGTTCATGCCTTCTTTGCTTTATTCATCTGTCACCACACATTCTGAGCATCTGCTTTCTGCAGGACATGGCCTCAGAGGTAAAAATCCCTCGCTAGCCTCTGCCATAGCTGTGTGAGGTCTAGGGTCTCTGGGGAGGACAAGGGGCACCCCCCACCCCAGTGGTCACTGGTTTTTGGGTCATGTCAACGATGTCTACACTTACATGGGCTTCTGCAGCCCCATCCATGCACCAGGCCATTTCTGCACCTCTCTTCAGGCATTCCCTGTGTTCCTTCCGTGCCAATAATCTCCTGTACGCTTCAAGGGATTCCATGCTCCCACCCTCCGCCCCTAGCAGAGTCTAGTTTATACCCTCAGGTGGAAGGAAGGGTGTTGACCTGGTGGAGCATGCAGTCCACATTCTACATTGGGCAAGTCTCTGCACTCCCTTGGCTTTAGATTCCCCCACAGTAGAACAGGGGCTGGGTGGAGGGTTAGACCCTCTCCCATAGCTTTGTCTGTCAAGTCTCAACAGGGGACCATCTCCCACCAAAGTTGGGGCATGGAGTGGAGCTAGAGGCAAAGGCCCCAGAGTGAAGCAGAACCCCGAGCAATGGATTCCACACCAAGACCCTCATGTTGGCCTAGGAAAGAAGGATTCTTATGGTTATGCTTGACGTACAAAATGGGTGGAAGGGAGAATCATGTTTAAGATCACAGAAACCTGCAAATAAGCTGAAAAATTACTTCTGGCCCCCAGACAAAATAGAAATGCAACTTAGAGTCTGGAACTTTGGCTTTCACCTCTGCTTCTGCTACTTGCTGGCTGTTAGACTTGGGGTAAATTACTTCATGTTTTGGCACTTCAGTCTGCCCAACCGTGAAATGGGAATATGAGGGACCTACCCCAGTGGATCCCTGTGTAAAGATTGTAGAGCAAAGAGGCAAACCATAAGCACATGGAGGGGCTGGAGCAAGCCAGCCTCAGGGCACAGAGAAGAAGCCCTGGATCCTTCCCACATCTCTAACTCTGGGTGGTCACTCAGGCCTAATAGCCTGAACAGTAGCTACAGTGGCCAAACAACAACCAAGAACTGCACAAAGCCACAGGTCCCTGAGTTCAGTCTTAGTTCTCATTGGGGGCCCAGCTGGAAGGTTCTAGAGAAGCCCCAAGGCTCTGACATATGGCCATCCCACAAACTCCCCCTGTTGCCAGGTAAACAGGCAGCATTAGCGCTCCCTCCTCTGTCCTACCCCACCAACCACCCCGTTAGGCACCCTTTCCTCTTTAAAAGTTCCTGAATGTTAAGTTTAACAGACAGGAAAGAGCAGTAGGCAAGAGAAAGGGAAGGATGGGATAGGAGTCGCACCCATCCTCAGATTCTCCTAGAGAGCCATTCCTCACCCCCACAAAGCCATGTACTGCCCTGAGCAGCTGTTTGCCTTGGCTAGCAAATGCCCAGCCCCATCCAATGGGGGCTGCTTTGCGAGCTTGCTGGCAGGAGCCTCTGGACACATGTACACACACACACACACACACACACGCACGAATACACACACACATGCACACACAGGCTCAATCACACACATGCACG
>NC_058409.1:142515939-142681136 GCF_002201575.2 Neomonachus schauinslandi
ACACACACATGCACACACAGGCTCAATCACACACATGCACGCATGCATGCATGAATGCACACGTGCACACACAGGCTCAATCACACACATGCACACGCATGTGCACATACAGGCTCAATCACACACATGCACACGCATGTGCACACACATACGCTCAATCACACAGATGCACACATAGGGACACACACATGCATGAATACACACACATGCACACACAGGCTCAATCACACACATGCACGCGTGCAAGCATGAATGCACATGCACGTGCACACACAGGCTCAATCACACACATGCACACATGCAAGCATGAATGCACACACATGTGCACATACACACAATCACACAGATGCACACATAGGGACACACACACAGAGGCTCACACACAGGTACAGCAACAACTTCCAGGTGACTGATGGTGGAGATGGTAGCAATAGGAGTGCCCAGCTTACTCGTCTGCTGGTAAAGCCCCAGACCAGGTTCCCAGACAGTGACTTTCTCTCTTGTTCTTTTTTAATATAACTCATTTATAATTAGTATCATTGTGACAAAAATATTTCTGAAGAAAACAAAATATTCCAATCAATTTAGTAGCTATTCTAACCTACAGCTACTAAATTTAAGTAATATTCTTCTGAGTAACAACTAAAAAAAATATTTATCTTTATTTTTTTGTTTCAAGGTGTTATTTAAATTTATGTTCAATTAAATTAAATTTAACATATAGCGGAGTATTAGTTTCAAGGGTAGAATTCAGTGATTCATCACTTACATACAATGCCCAGTGCTCATCACAAGTGCCCTCCTTAATGCCCATCACCCATCTAGCCCATCCCCACCCACCTCCCTCCAGCAACCCTCAGTGTGTTCTCTATAGTTAAGAGTCTCTCATGGTTTGTCTCCCTCTCTGTTTTTACCTTATTTTATTTTCCCTTCCCTATGTTCATCTGTTTTGTTTCTTAAATTCCACATATGAGTGAAATCATATGGTGTTTGTCTTTCTCTGCCTTATTTCTCTTAGCATTATACTCTCTAGCTCCATCCACGTCATTGCAAATGGCAAGATTTCATTCTTTTTTATGACTAATATTCCATTGTATATATACACCACATCTTCTTCATCCATTCATCAGTCGATGGACATTTGAGCTCTTTCCATAATTTGGCTATTGTTGATAATGCTGCTACAAACATCAGGGTGCATGTACCCCCTTTAAATCATAAAGGGGAACGCTCTTACACTGTTGGTGGGAATGCAAACTGGTACAGCTACTCTGGAGAATAGTATGGAGGTTCCTCAAAAAGTTAAAAATATGGGCGCCTGAGTGGCTCAGTCATTAAGCGTCTGCCTTCGGCTCAGGTCATGATCCCAGGGTCCTGGGATCGAGCCCCAGAAGGGCTCCCTGCTCCGTGGGAAGCCTGCTTCTCCCTCTTCCACTCCCCCTGCTTGTGTTCCCTCTCTCGCTGACTCTCTCTCTGTCAAATAAATAAATAAAATCTTTTTAAAAAAAAAGTTAAAAATAGAGCTACTCTATGACCCAGCAATTGCACTACTAGGTATTTACCCAAAGGATACAAAAATATACATTTGAAGGGGTACATGCACTGTGATGTTTATAGCAATATTATGAATAGTGAAAATTTGACTTCTTCCTTGCCAATTTGGATGCCTTTTATTTTTGTTGCTGTTGTTTTTGTCTGATTGCTGAAGCTAAGACATCCAGTACTATGTTAAATAGTAATGGTGAGAGTGGACATCCCTCTTTTGTTCCTAACCATAAAGGAAAAGCTCTCAGTTTTTCCCCATTGAGGATGATATTAGCTGTGGGTCTTTCATATATGGCCTTTATGATGTTGAGGTATGTGAGTGGAAGGGGAAGAGGGAGAGGCAGAAGCAGATGCCTCGCTGAGCATGGAGCTCCATGTGGGGTTCCATCCCAGGACTCTGAGATCATGACCTGAGCTGAAGTCAGACACTTACCCAACTGAGTCACCCAGATGCCCCCCCAACCCCATTCATTCTTTAGTAGGATGTTCTTTAAACTCCATGTATTTGTGGTCTTTCCAAATTTTTTCTTGTGGTTGACTTCACGTTTCATATCGTTGTGTTTGGAAAATATGCATGGTATGACCTCAATCTTTTTACACTTATTGAGACCTGATACGTGACCCAGTATGTGATCTATTCTGGAGAATTTCCCATGCACACTTGAAAAGAATGTGTATTCTTCTGCTTTAGGATGAAATGTTCTGAATATATCTGTTAAGTCCATCTGATCCTGTGTGTCATTCAAAGCCATTGTTTCCTTGTTGATTATCTGCTTAGATGACCTGTCCATTGCAGTGAACGGAGTGTTAAAGTCCCCTACTATTACTGTATTATTATCAATGAGTTCCTTTATGTTTGTTATTGATTGCTTTATATATTTGGGTGCTCCCAAGTTAGGGGCATAAATATTTACAATTGTTAGATCTTCTGGTTGGATAGTCCTCTTTATTATGATATAGTGCCCTTCTTCATCTCTTGTTACCATCTTTGGTTTAAAATCTAGTTCATCTGGGGGCGCCTGGGTGGCTCAGTCGTTAAGCGTCTGCCTTCGGCTCAGGTCATGATCCCAGGGTCCTGGGATCGAGCCCCGCATCAGGCTCCCTGCTCCGCGGGAAGCCTGCTTCTCCCACTCCCACTCCCCCTGCTTGTGTTCCCTCTCTCTGTCTCTCTCTGTCAAATAAATAAATAAAATCTTAAAATCTATTTCATCTGATAAAAGTATGGCTATTCTGGCTTCCTTTTGACATCCATTAGTGATAGGTGGTTCTCCATCCCCTCACTTTCAATCTACAGGTGTCTTCAGATCTAAAATGAGCCTCTTGTAGGCCTGGACAGTGACTTTCTGTCCAACATTTATAACGTGTCTTCTAAGGTATGTCACCAAGATTCAATAGTCATAGGCACTGGAGAAGCGTAAGTATTAAACAATGGGATCTCAGGGTGGGAAAGGGGCAGGGAGAAGGCCCTGGTTTGTAGGATTTGTCAATTTCTGTGGTGTAAATACTTCCTCAAGGCCGATTTCAAGCTACCAACATGGCATTGCTGAAAGCCAGGTTGGGAGAGACAGCAGCACGGTCAGCTCTGATGAGCCCCATCAGCTGCTCAGCTGCTAGGGAAGCACCAGTATGAATCACAGGCACGGCTTACCTTCCCAGTCCAAGACCAGGACTCCAAACTCCAAGAAAAAAACAGAACCCAAACACCTGCAGGCCAAAGATTATTTGTTCATTTGACAATATTTACTCAAGCAAACTAAAATTACGGAGAAATATGGGGGGGGGGACCTTCCTTTTGACTTTTGGCAAAATGCATAGTTAACAAATGTAGAACATCTTTCTGTCCAGAAACTGGTAGAATAAATATTACTAGGTAAGCTCCAGCAGCCATCACCTTTTATGGAATTTTTGTTTGGTCTGTTTGGGTTTGGTTTAAATAACTTCAAATAGCACATGAAGTCAGAAAAGAAGGAGAACTTACTGGAAATGTACCCCAGTCTAAGTGAGGCCAGTGTGGAAGGATCCTGTGCCTTATGTGTGCAGTTTTGCTTGAGGGATGAAGGGACATCGGAATCTTCGGGAATGACTACCTGGGGCGAGGAGACACAAACACCCACCTTCCCAAGAAGCCGCCAAGTCCTTCTGCATAATAATGGTTCTGTGCCATTATTCTGCAAAATCCTCATCAAACAACTTCTTTTCATTCCTCTGCTTTAGCTCAGTTGTTTGCTGCCTGTTTTTATTCGGTTTTCTGAATGTAAACCTGAGGTGACTCCCAATGCAAACAGAGAAGCTTCTGTTACAGTCCATTTGAAAAACTGCCCACTGGAATAGAGAAAGAGAAAACACATTTTCATATTTATCCAAAAGCAATGGAGCCTCAAACAATAAGTTAAGATAATAATATTCTTGAGAGAGGCAAAATTCTCAATGCCAATATAAACTGTACACTTGGTTATCTCTATACCATTAAGGAAGTGTCCCAGCCAAATGAACTAAATACACTCTGGATGGCCGAGATCCTTTACAGAATAGCAATCAGAACAAAGGCAAAAGAGAGATAAAAATAGGACACCTTCCCCACACGGCAACCCCCAAGCAGAAAGCTATAAAGCTATTAGGAGTGTGGGTTTAACATCTCATCCTCAGGAGTTTATTAATGAGGCTGTGTGACTATGAGAGCCTGGATTTATGAGGCTTCAAGACTCATACCTGGGCACTGGGACTCAGAAAGGTGAACTTTCAGCCATGTTACCACTGCAAGGGTGTGCAGGAGTGAGGACCGAACCCTCGTCCTTCTGGCTTCAAGATAAATTCTCCTTCTACCAGATCAGGAGGGCGTGGGGAGACCACACAACCAAAGCCTTTTTTCCATAGCACCCCTTTAAAAAATAAAATTCCCCTGTGAACTGGAAAAATACAAGCATCCCATTTGTGCCCTCTCTACAAACTTGTACGCTGAGTGAACTGAGGAGCACCTGCTTTTGGGGGTAACTGGGAGTAAAAGAGAGGTAGAGGAAGATGCAGCCTAGTGTTCTCCAGAATGCTGAGGTGTGAGGGCCCTGGAGTTGATTCTTTCTCCCAACATTTTGGAGCTCTGCAATCCTGGGCAAGTTACTTAACGTCTCTGAATCTCAGTTGTCCTCTTCTAAAAAATGGGGATAATAAGAAGTATCATTGCTTATAATGGGCATAACCCCATTGAAAGTGTTCAGTGAGATAAACCAGGCATGTGGTAAAGACTCAGAGGTTGTCAGATATCATTTCTGCTCTTCATTGATCCTAAGATGCACATCTTCCCACATTTTAATATTTCTTAGTGCATCTGACTGTCCACAGCAGCCTAGCATTGTGTCAAATTTTAATGGCACATCTTACAATCAATGGACTCTTGCTTTGATGAAATACGGCATTGTAATTATCAGTACTATTATCACCAGAGATTTGACCATAAAATAATAATGAGACTGCTTGCACGAGCTGCGGACAATAAGCAGCCTTATTATTTTATAATAGCACAGCAGGTTTCCCAGCTAGAAGACTCTCCTGGGGGCTGCTGTACAATGGCTAAGATGGATGAATGTTGCCTTCTAGCAGTAACAGACTTTCAATAGATCTGTCTGACTCTAAGCAAGCTCAAGATATGAAAATCCACCTTTCTATTGAAAAACTAATTAGAAGGAAATACTATAAAATAGAAGAATACGAGAAGTACCCATTTGGTCAGTGTTTCTCAACCTTTTTATTCCACACCCCCGCAACGAGACTTTTAAGACGTTTTAAGACATTTTTGTCCAAATCCCTTTCCCAATGAAATTTTAATATTAAAGACATACTGCATATCTATTCATGTATTGTATGTATATCTACGCTTTACACATAAAAAGCTGTATAAACACTGTATAAAGGAGTATGATTTTTATGCTCTCTTGAATACAATATTGCCCCTTTGAGAATGCATGCTTTAGAGACAGATCTTAAAGGATATTTGAAATACTGTATGATGAGAAGTTTTTATTTGCACTCAATTTTTCCATGATGTGTCAACTATGGAAAGGAAGAAACACAAGTAGCCTGTTTGATAAAATGTCCACAGTGGGGTGCCTACTCCACGGTCATTACCGACCAGTGTCTCTCTAGCTGCTTTTTAGACCACATTACCCAAACACACCAGGAAGGTGGCACACATATGAGTGAGATTTGACTATTTATAATGGAAGAGAACTTGCCTCCAAGTTAAGTAGACTTTTTTTAATGTGCATGAGTGTTTATCTGCCCTGTGACAAATAGGCATGGGTGATAAGTAGTTCGTTCAAATCACAGTTAGTGGAATTATTTCTACAAGAGCTCTCAGTATTTTTTTTCTTATCTCACACTGTTATTTCTCTAGTAGCTGAAATCAGCATCCTGGTCAACAATTTTCCTGAATATTCTCTACAGGTTATCCCCAAGGGCAGGATTCTCTGAATCGTTCATCTCCTTGCCCCTGGGCAGGCTGAAGTTTCCTGGACCCCAGAGGAAGGACACTTGAAGCAGCACAAATAACTGCTCCTGCTTCCCACTTCCTGCTTCCTGCTTTAGTTTTGGCCAAAAGTCCAAAGCAGCAGGAATGATGGACTCCTGGCACCTCTGCCTCAGAGTAGATGGGAAACCCAGGCAGAGGCTTGGATAGAAGATGCACAGAAGGTTCACAGGCAATGAGCTCTGCAGAGCTGGAAATCTTTACCCAGAGGGAGGGAAGAATAGGGGCTAAAGGAAGGTTAATAGGGGAGCCCCAGCTTCTGTGATGGAAATGAAGGGAGGGAGCCAGGGGAGGGAAAGCCAGGAAGGAGGTGGCCAGCTCAAAGGGCAGAACTCCAAGGAAATGGTGGGCTCCAGTCCTGGGCTGCAGCAGAGGGAGCCCAGCTGCCCCCAGCCCAAGCTTGGGGACATATGCACAGAAGCCTGGAAGCAGCAACAATGGCCCACGAGTGAACCTGACCCCCATCCAGGGGCCACGCAGGAGCAGGCTGGGAGGTTCCTTTGAGGACTGCTCCAACCCAGGGTAAGATTTCAGAGGGACCTGAGGCTGGGCTCAGAGCAGCACCCACACCCTCACCCCACTGCCCAGGAGATAGGCCATTCAGTCTGCCAATGCCTGTTTAAAGAGGCCAGGGCCTTCCACTTCACAAATGAGATTGTTTGCCTAAAATGTGGAAGGAAGGAGGGAAGGAAGGAAGGAAGGAAGGGAGGGAGGGAGGGAGGGAGGAACGGAGGGAGGGAGGAAGGAAAGGGAAGGGAAGGGAAGGGAAGGGAAGGGAAGGGAAGGGAAGGGAAGGGGAAAGAAAAGAGAGCCTGCAAGATTTTCCACCTCAGTAGGGTTCCACGCAAGGAGTTGGGATATTGAATGTGGCCGTCAGCCCCTTCCTACTGAGCTTCAGGAAACCAGGGACCCAGTAAGCGCCATCTCTCCTCCCAGGGTCTGAGGCCCTCTTGCCCCTTGGGATGACAGTGTTTGTTCTGATACGGATCCCATCCCTGGCTGTCTCCAAACCTCACCCATGGCTCCTCTCTTCCCATGCAGTGACCTGTTGGAGCCCCTGACTCAGTGGGCCAGCTCGGGGTCCCCAGGAATGAGAACTCTAGAGGCTCCAGAAAAATGTACCATCTTGCATTTCTGGATAGAGTCCCAGGCCTAGTACCCCCAACCCCAATTTTCCATCTGACCAGTAATGACACTCTCTTCTTACTTGGATAAGTGGAGGAGACCAAGGATGAAGAGGGCTGGAAGGGGGAAAGTGGGCCTCACTGAGGAGGTGAAGGGCAGAGATACAGGAAGAAAGACCCCTTGCTCAACTCCACAACTTCTCCTGGCTCCACTTTGCTTCCACTGATGCTCACATGACAGAGGTGCTTTCAAACAGGTCATTTCATACCCAGTATCCACAATCATGCACAACTCAATAAGAACACTGGCAAGAACCACTCATAATTTTCAGTTGGTTGAGTGCATATTTAATTAATTCTAATTCCACAAATGGGGTAAATTCAAAATTTATTTTGCATGATCTTCACCTGGCAAATGATGGGAGGTGACACAGGTAACACGGTGCCGACATAAAGGTGTGTCAAGAGAATGTAGCTCTGCTTATGGTGCATAAGCCAGAAACTGGAAAGATTAGCATTGGACGAACCTGGGAGGAGAAGGCTTATGCGCACATATGCACACGCAGATGCACACACACACGTGCACACACATGTGAATGCACATGCACACACACCTTGTTGTCCTGTCTACTTTGAACACTGCTGTTATCACAACCTGAATGTACGTCATTGGTTTACTTGCTTGGTCAACAGAGTCTCTGGTGGTGGGGCCCAGTTGACCCACCATTAGAACATCCCTGCGAGCCGGAACCTTGTCTGTCTAGTTCAACCTCAGGATCCCCAGGATCTAGAACAATACCTGGAACAAATGCCCATCCCTGTTGGTGAGGGAGGGAGGGAGGGAGGGAGGGCTCAGCAGCCAGGCACCTGTCCCATAGTAAATGCTGAGATCAGCCAGGCTGTATGGCCACACTCAATGCTGTGATGTCAATCTCTTCAGTTGTTCAGGAGGCCAAGTATGAAACCACAAGTCTGGGACGATAACCATCTCTTGAATTCTGAAGTTATCAAAGGGCAACTACATAAGCTAAAGTAAGACACTAAGATGGAGAAAAGGAAAGTCCTTTCTGGTTTCAGATATACAAGAGCCTTGCAGGGAGGGAGAAATCCAACACACCATTGACAGACCCTCGCTGCTGGCTTGCTCGCCATGAGAGGCCTACCTAAGGGGGGTAGTTTGATGTTGGCACTGTCCCGTGAGCTGGAAATGTGGGGAAGGGTCCCAAAGTAGGGCCTTCACTCTGTCTGGAACACTAGGGCTTACATGCCTCGGTTTATAATTTTGCCCTGGTCTGTAGAGTGGGAACATGCTCTTTAGGTTGACACCAAGTAGGCATAGAGTTCTGGCTCACAATGTGTGCTTAGCCTCTATTCTGATACTCTTACACAGAAAGGACAGAAACTGTGGGTCATCTGCCTTGATGAGACACTGTACCCATGTAGCTGGGAGATTTTGGTTTACCATGAGCATAAGCCAACACCTGGAGCAGGATTGTGTCCAAACCCAGTTCCAGTCTACACTGGGGACAACACGAAGGTGCTCATCAGCAAACTGGAGAGGTCCAAGTAGAGGCGGCCACTGCAGTTAGAGGACTCAGGGTGTGTCACCCAGGAAAGAACAAAGGTGTGTACACCAGAAAGTGAATGCTTGGAAGGGCCTAGAAACCTTCTACAAGCTTCTGACAAAGAGGAGGAATACAGTCACTCTGCCCCCACAAAAAGGACAAAGGAATTAGACCAAGGACAGAGGGGAGCAAATACTGGCTCAAAGCAAAGAGACTTGGGCAACAGTTAAAGCCTCTGACAACTGAATATACAGCAGAAAAAAGCATGGTGTTTGGCATCATTCTTCTACTCCATCTACTCATGATGGGGCCTTGGGCAAGTTAGCTAGTTTCTGTAAGCCTCAGTTTTATTGTCTCCAAATTGGGAAATGTAACAACGTCTTCAAAGTTTGCTATGATGGTTAGAATTAAATACTGGGTATTATATGCAACTGATAAATTATTGAACACTACATCTGAAACTCATGATGGCTAATGAATATGTTGGCTAATTGAATTTATATAAAAAAATAAAATAAAATATATAAAATTAAATAGTATATGTAAAACACTTAGCAAGGATAGTAAGTACCCCAAAACATTAGCTCTGATCATGTTAGTATCATGGGATGCTCATGACATAGTCATCTATTATAGAAACGGATGCTGTTACGGGTCGAATTGTGTCTCCCCGAAAAGGATACGTTGGAGCTCTAACCTCCAGTGTCTCAGACCAGGACTTTATTTGGAGACAGGGTCTTTACAGAAGTAATCCAATTAAACTAAGGTCATGAGGGTGGGCCCCAATCCAATATGACTGGTGCCCTTATCAAAAGGGAAACTTGGACACAGATACGCATAAATGGAAGACAGGGGGTGCAGAGACACAGGGAGAAGATGACCTTTGACCCCCCACAGAAAGCAGCCTGAAGCAGACTCCCTCCCAGCCTCAGAAGGGACCCACCCTGCGGACAGCTTGATCTTGGACATCCAGCCTCTGGAACTGGGAGAAAATAAATGTCTGCGGTTTAAGTCCCCTGGTCTGTGGTTCTTTGTTACCGCGGCCCTAGCAAACTGAAACACGTCTCCACTCACCAAGCACGAGGCGGCCTCTTGCAGGGGGAGGGGGCTAGACCAGATTAGCATGTTATAAATAGACTCCTGGGCCCCACCACCAGAGACTTGGATTCAATTAGGTCCCAACAGGACCCCAAATCTGCATTTTGAGAAACAGCCCCAAGGTACCAAAAACAGATGCTTGGTTTAGAGCCTCTGGTTGGACAAGCCTCCAAGTATTCTTCAGCTCCGTTTGCCATCCACATGAAGCAAAACATGAGAAGGAAAGGCGTGTGTGCCCACATGTGTGTGTCCATGTGTGTCCGTGTGTCCACGCCTGTGTCCTTCTAAGCATATGTCCATATTCAGAAAGGAGCTTCATTTCAAGAGTCCACAAATGTAAATGAGAAAAGGTAAAGAATACAAGTCGAACGGATTTGTCTTTGCCCAAATTGGCTTCCATCCAGACCCAAGGAGCCCCAGCGGCGGTCCTGCCTCTGCCACCCTCACGGCTCCAGCTGAAAGCCTCCGAGCATCCCCAGACGCTGCCGCCACCCGACCCAGAGCAGCCACGGGGCCCCAGGGCTGCAGCTGAGCAGGACCAGCCGGGGGAGCCACAGCAGGTCAGCGCCCGCTGTTCACCGCTGCTCTGCCGGACTGCGGCGGGTTCTGGGAGTGACCAGAGCACCGGGGCTGCTCCACAGCGTGCATGCAGATCAAAGTGTGGATTCTTACGAAGTCCAGATTGTACTTGAGGTATGCCATGGGTTCATTTTCCAAGAAAGAACTAGCAGCTCAACACAAAGTGAGCATTTTCTGGCCTGTTGGTTTATATACATATTGGCCAGTTCGGATATACTAAGACCATTCTCCCACATGAGCTATGGTATCAGCTCTGTGCATAAAGATAGGTGGAGATCCACCTGCCACATCCTGCCTGGCCCCAGAGCAGAAGGCTGACCCATGCCAGGACACACAGGCTAATAGGTGGGGACATCTGAACTCATGGAAAATAACAGTATGCTTGGAAAGAACACTAATTTACCTGTTGTATTGTATGAATGGGGGTTTCTGTGATGTGTCCCGCATAACCGACCACCATGGTCTGCACATAGGCAGGCAGGCAGGTAAAGCATGTTGTTTGTGAGACTCGTGCATGAGTGACCTCGGGATCCTGGTGAGTTGACATTAGCTGGCCTCCAGGTCAGAAATAGCCCTTCTGATCTGGACGCCAAGAGGTGTAAATCTCGCCTTCTATCTCTTCTGGCTCCAGGCTGCTCTGGCCTCCTGGAGTAGAATCTGGGAGGGAAGGCAAACACACCTAGCCCATCATCCTTGAAAATCTCAAGACACGATAACATAGAAATGCAGCTCGCTCCAAACTGCACGTAGGCAAAGAATTGTTTAACTTCAGACCCCATCATTTGCCCTATAAAAAAGACCCGTATGGAGATGGTCATTGGAAGTCTCACCTGAGGGGAGGATGCTCCACCCAGGCTCTCAGCTGGGACTCCAGCCTGGCTGTCTCCACAGGGGGCTGGGGGGGGGGGCTTCCCCAGCTAATAAAGGGGTTCCCATGGGGCTTCCCCAGCTGATAAGGTTGGATGTTGTAAGCACCTGATCTGATGTAATTCTGTCTTATTCTTTACTGCTTATGGTTGCCCTCATCTATGCGCAGATTTCCCTTTTCTTCTGTTTCCATTAGATTTTTATAACATCAGTAAAGTGTTTTTCCCCTTCAAAACTGTGAGTACGGCTGCTGTGAATCTTGTCTTCAGAACACCTGTGTAATATTTTCCAATTTCATTTAACTTAAAGCAGACTGAAAAAGTTATATCCACCTAAAAGTTTTATCATTTCCTAGTTCAGCTCTGGTGTTTTTTTCCTCAGTAATAGTTACCTATAGCTGCATAACAAATTACCCCCAAAATGTAGTGGCTTAAAACAACAAACATTTATTATCTCACCATCTTGGTGGGTAGGAATCCAAGGTGGTTTAGCTGGGTTCCTGGGGCTCAGAGTCTCTCAGGAGGTTACAGGCAATCTGTTGGCCAGGGCTGGGCTCTCATATGGTGTGGGGGCCATGAATCAGCTTCTAGTTCACTCACGTGGCTGTTGGCAGGGCCCAGTCCCTAGCCCGTGGGTCTCCTCACAGGACTGCTTCATGGTCTGGCTCTCCTGAAGGTAAGCAAACCAGGGCAGCAAGAGAGAATGAGAGACAGAAGTCACGGTCTTTTTATGACCTAATATCAGAAACAACATCCATCACTTATGCCACATTCTGTCCAGTAGAAGCCAGTCATCAGATCCAGCCCACAGTCAAGGGAAGTGTGTTATACAAGGACATGATCCCAAGGAGCAGGGGATGGGGGGCGTTTTCTGGGAGGCTGCTTCCCATATTTTGACTCAAAGAAGAGTTTCAACATGGCCCCTAGAACAGTGTCTTCCTACATTCTATCATAAACTGTTCTTTACAGCTCATATCACCACATCACAGGTAGGAAAGATGGCACTCCCTGCAAGGATCTACCTATGTCATGTTTCTATACACATAAGAAATAAAGGCTTAAAAGTAAATTATGGAAAATCCTAAAGTGGTCCATTATCAAAATATTTACTGTCTGGTCCTTTGCAGTTAAGTTTGGTGAGCCCTATATACTGCAGGAAAAAAAAGTAGAAGCAAAGAGCTTTGTCACCCAGTAAATATTTTTTGACTTAGAAAGCCACATGACCTCTGTCACAACTATTCAACCTTGCCATTGTGGCACAAAAGTAGCATTAAGCAATATGTAAGCAAATGGGCATGAATGTGTTTCAATAAAACTTTATTTACACAACAGACATCGGGCAAAATTTTACAGCTTGTAGTTTGCCAAGTGTGCAGTAGAAAATAGCCTATAGTCTATTTGAGAATAAAATAGAAATTAGCAATAAAAATACAGAACTAGCATGTTACTATTTCTGACAAAGCATTCAGGTGACACATGTATAAAATGCTTCATCATAAACACATGCAAATAATATTGAGTCCATATTGGCAATCACCATCCAAGTAGAGAACATATGACCTGCGAGCTCTCCTGTCATCTAGAATATTAGTAGTTGTGCAGCTGTTGAGTCAATGGGGTGAGAGCGGAAGGCCCAAAATGAACTAAAATATTTATTTTGCCAACCTAATGATGAACTTCTACTAGTCACCTAGAACAGCACTTCCATTCATTTCTTTTGTTTAATGACACAACAAAAGAACATTGGGCTGACTGTGAAAACCCCATCTGTTGGGCGGACACAGGTAACCTAAATGAAAGGAAAACTCATAAACATAATTTCTGAACCTGAAGTGAAGATGGAAGAAGAGGCTTCCTCATGACGATTTTTCAAGTCTGAGCATCTGGAAACTAGAGCCAGACCAGCCACCAGTTCAAGGGAGCTGGATGAAATTTTTTCCGCCCATAACTGATTCATGTTCCTGGAGAAATTCCAAACAATGGGCTGAGGGCTCCCAACACTTACCTTCTATTTCATCATTGTCACTGCATTTCAGAAATCCCAAACATTTAAACTCCATGTGCCCCTGGTTTGGGACTTTCTCCTCTTTAGAGGAGGGCAATCGTGGGCAAGAGTCAGCAGCACCACCTGGTACTGTTACTCCAGGGAAGAAGGGCAGCCATCTGCACGCCTTTCTTGTGCCTTGCACGGCAGTCTGTAAGTCCGACTCATCCGTGGCCCCCTGGGATGGTATAGAGAGTTGTTTGTAATCACCATGCACTGCTACATATAATCAGTCAGCATCTTCTCCTCAACAGTGATCAAAAATTAATTTGAAGAGATTTCATTTTTTTTAAAAGATTTTATTTATTTATTTGGGAGAGAGAGAGAATGAGAGAGAGCACATGAGAGGGGGGAGGGTCAGAGGGAGAAGCCGGCTCCTCACCGAGCAGGGAGCCTGATGCGGGACTCAATCCAGGGACTCCAGGATCATGACCTGAGCCGAAGGCAGTCGCTTAACCAACTGAGCCACCCAGGCACCCAAGAGATTTCATTTTTAAAGGAACATTGATGTGATATTCATAAATCAATCAGCTAACTATTAGCCCTCCTAAGTGTTATAAAATCAGTTAATGCTCCTTTGTGCGGTGAACATCATTCTTAATCATTAATACCATTAGATATGGCTTCTCTTAAAAGGCCTCAGCCAATGCATCTCAACAGGCAATGCTCCCTTTCTAAGCAACCACATGAAAAAATAAGGAGAGATCAGGAATTCGAAAACTGCTGTGGGCTTTGACTTCCTGGTAGGTTATGTATGGTTCCCTAAAATTATAGGGGAAAATTATATGTTGGGTGATTCTCAAACTTTAGCTCGAATCAGAATCCCCTGGAAGGCTCACTAAAGCACAGGTTGCTGGACCCCACCGGAGTTTCTGATTGAGTAGATTTAGGGTGGGGTGAGAACTTGCACTTCTTTACAAGGTTTCGGGTAATGCCGATGCCTCTGGAACAGGGACCACACTTTGGGAACCACTGCTCTAGAGAAGGAGTCTGCAAACTTTCTGAAAGGGCCAAATAATGAATATTTAGGCTTTGCAACCCAGCCATATCTGAACTCTGCCACTGTAGCAGGAAAACAGCCATAGACGATACACAGATGAATGCAGGTGGTTTTGTTGCAGTAAAACCTTATTTACAAAAACAGCTGGTGGGCTGGAGTTGGTCTGTTGGCCACAGTTGGCCCATCCCTGCTCCAGAGGATGAAGGACTCCCACCACCAGGCGTGCCCTAGCTCCCAGGGCCTAAGCAATGCCTGGAAGGGGTAAGGGGTATACAAAGACAGTCTCTCCCACCCCACGTTTCTTCCTGAAGGATCTTACCTGCAGAGGAACAGAGAACCAGGAATGACATGACACCTGAATTTTGTCTTTTAAAATGTGTTCCAAGGAACTCTATGAAGTATTTGTTCAGAAACAACCCAGGATATTAATATTGCAAAGCTTCAGAAACTGGGGAGTTGTTCAGCATTTCAGCCTGTTTTAGAGGAGAACATCAGAAGCCTACATCTGTTGCTTGTCACTATGCACAATTTCAGCCTCCAATGGACTACAGTGTAAGCTCTGAGAAAGCTAAGACCTTACCTTCAATTTCTAGAAAAGTGCCTGGCATCGGGTAGGTCTTCAGAAATAGTTGTTGAGTGAAATAAAGTATATAAAATCAATAAACCCCTTCCTAGTCTTGAGATTTCCAGATTGACCCTCAGAGCCTGGTAGCCAACTGTGCTTCCCCTGGGATGGTAGGAATGGGACAGGGACCCCAGGAGGGATGTCTTCCAGGATCACCACATGAGTTGATGAGAAGGACAGGGCTCCTTTCGGTCTCTCAGCTACTGTAGCAGACCCAGCTTGCTATCTAGAGTCTCAAGGAACACTCAGTTCTCCAGCCACCTCAGTGAAAGTTGGAGAAGTTGGAAATGAAGCCCAGGGAGCCTGGGATAAAAGCAGAGAGCTTAGGAAAGTGGATGGAGAGAGCCTGCAGTGAACTTTGGGTCTGATGAGATGGGACAGACTTCAGTATCAGAAGTAAACAGCAAGGTAAGAAGAGGGGGAGGGGTGGGGAGGAGGGAGAAAGGGGTGGAGAGCAAGACTTCCCATCATGTAAAAAATCCATTACAGGCAGTGCTTTTTATTTATGGGCAATTTGTAAGTGTGCAAGGAGGAAACACTAGACCCCAAGGTCTGAGAATCTTCTTACAAGGAAGAGAATTTATGTAAGATATATATATTCTCTGGTGGTGAGTTAAACTGATACAAGGTCAGTGAGGTCATTTTGCAGCTTGAGTCATTAACAGTAGGCATAATAACGCTATTCCCAGCAACGGGTAGGTTTAGAACCTGATGCAGTTCTTGCTGTTACAGAAGGTATGAGGTTAAAGGGTTACCTTCACAATGAATAAACAATGGATAGCAGGAGTGTTCTATCTCTTGACATCAAATTCCAGAAAAACCTGTCAGAAAGGATCAGTAACATTTTAAGATAGGTAACAGGGCATAGTCAAATTTAATGTTACTTAAGGTCTTCTCAGCCTGATCAGTCAGTTAACAGGGCTCCTTATTTAACTCGCTGGGTTGGAAATGCTCTAGCCCCTTCCCCTTATTTAACAACACCCAGAAACGTCTTTTAAAACATAGCACCTGAATTAAAGTAGCTTGAGACCTAAGGAGGTTTCATGTTCTCTGAATCAAACCTCAAATGGAGATTGAGAATGAAACAGTTGTAGCTGAGTGTATGAGTCAAGGTTCTCCCCAGAGAAACAGAACCAACAGGATGTCTCTCTGTCTCTCCATAGATAGATAATAGATATATGGATAGATAGGTAGATGATAGAGACCGAGAGAAACAGAAAGACAGAGAGTGAGACAGATTTATTTTAGGAAACTGGCACGTGCAATTATGGGGGCTGGTGAGTCCAAAATCTGCAGGGTAGGCCAGCAGGCTAGAGACCCAGGGATGAGTTGCAGCTTGAGTTTGAAGGCGGTCTGTTGTCAAAATTCTCTCTTCCTCCTGGGAGATCAGTCTTTTTTCTATTAAAGCCTTCAGCTATTTGGATGAGGCCCATCCACATCATGGAGGGTAATCTGCTTTACTCACAGTTTACGGAGTTAAATGTTAGTCTCGTCTAAAAAACACCTTCACGGGCACCTGGGTGGCTCAGTCAGTTAAGTGTCTGCCTTCAGCTCAGGGTATGATCCCGGGTCCTGGGATCGAGCCCCGTGTTGGGCTCCCTGCTCTGCGAGGAGTCTGTTTCTGCCTCTTGCTCTGCCCTTCCCCCATCCCCACTCCTGTCCTCTCTCTTATTCTGCTCTCTTTCTCAAATAAATAAATAAAATAAAATAATTTTAAAAAATAAAATAAAGGGCGCCTAGGTGGCTCAGATGGTTAAGCGTCTGACTTCAGCTCAGGTCATGATCCCAGGGTCCTGGGATCGAGACCCGCATCAGGCTCCCTGCTCCTTGGGGAGCCTGCTTCTCTCTCTCTCTCTCCCTCTCTCTCTGTCTCTCATGCATAAATAAATAAAATCCTTAAAAATATAAAATAAAATAAAATAAAATAAAAAGCACCGTCACAGAAACATCTAGAATCACGTTTGACCAAATATCTGGGTACTGCAGCCTAGCCAAGTTAACACACAAAATGCACCATCGCACGGGGTCGTCCTCTCACAGCAGCCCAGACAGAAGTTCAGCCCTTGGTGGGTCCAGAGCTTCCCTGCTTTGCCTCCTTTCAGAGGCCGTTGGCGCCCTCTCCTTTATCCCATGAGCTCTGCCATATTCCACAAATGTTCCAATAACTATTCAGACTAGGTTTATCTTTCTGAAAATAATAAAGAGAAGAGAGGAAGGAAGAGCAGAGGGGAGGAAGGGAGAATATCATCCTCAGGTGATGAGGAGCAATAAATAAGTCAAACCCACCCAAGCCCGGCCCAGCGTGTTACTCTCTGCTATTTGTGGGTGTGATGTCACATCAAACTTCACCTTTTCCACGGACCCTGCAAGGAATAGCCTAAGTGTAGCGTTTCTTTACCTAAACCCTCCATGGTTCTTTGTTAAGAAGATGAATAGTCATGTTGTAAGTCTCAAGCAAGCTACTGAAGCTTGTATATTTTCTTTTATCTTTTCCATGGCCAAAGGCAGTTTATTAATTTATGTCAGTAAAAAGCTCTGAATGGTGCCCCAGAGGGTCCCTCCAAGCCTGAAGGATGGACTTGAGATTCGTTCTTATCTGGATTAATCACAATTGTATTTCCTAAGCTCGGACCTTTTCCTAAAAATTGAGCAAGAGCAGAACTGGTTTTCCTCAAAACATGGTGAGAACCAGGATGCCCTCCGAAATCCTTATATACAGCCTCCTTCAGCCTGCAGTCACACACAGAGACTTCAGCCCGAATGAAAGAATTAATCAATTTTCTTAAATCATTTCACTGGGAAGAAAGATAGCTTAAAAAGAAACCCAGGTAATTTCAGCAGGGAAATAGGCTTTAAGTTTGTTAGGGAAATTATCGGCCATCTCTAACGTCAGAATAGTGAGAGAGAATGAAACTCACTCCCTCTCACTAGCGAGAGAGAGAGAAGTGCCCAAAGGTATCTTCCAGAATCATGGACATGTATTTGCTTATTGATACAGGCTCATCACTTGAATGTTATGATGCAAATAACTTAGGAGCAATAAATAAGCCAAACCCACCCAAGCCCCTGTTCATGCTGATTCCTGAGAGCTGAAATCACCAATAAATTAACTTAAATCCATAAAATAACAATATTTAAAGCCCTTTCTATCTGCAAGGTAATCCAGGTGAATGTCACCTATGATAAGTCATATTGATAACATGTGCCCTTGAAATTATGTGAAGAGAATGGCATTTCACTTCTATGGTCTTCCTTCTAAAAACCCATAACCTCTATTTAACAATGAGAGAAACATTAGACAAGCATAAATTGAGGGACAGTGTACTAAATAAGGTAGTTAAAAAGAATCCTTATCTATTTTTTTCTGGAAGCCAGATGTCATATGTGGTAGATTCTAATGCTGACAGGATTATTGAGACAGGGTTATTGCTTTCACCTTTGGACACTGCTCTATTACGTAGGTTTTCTAAAGTATATTAATTTTATTTTTTTAATGTATTCATAAAAAGTGCTTCTTACATGAAAGTAGTCCAAACATCTACTATGTAGTAGTCAAAACATCTATGCCTATTGAGATAAGTCACAACACGCAGCTTTGGAAGGGAAAGAAATAGCCAACAAGCTCTTTGAGATCATTCACCATTCCTCACTTAAAAACCTGTCAATTGTTTTTTCTATTTCTGTGAGAAATGCCTTTCGAATTTTGACAGGGATTGCATTGATTCAATAGATAGCTCTGAGTGGTGGGGACATTTCAACTATATTAATTCTTCCAATCTACGAATATGGGCTATCTTTTCATTTGTTTGTGTCTTTAATTTCTTTCATCAAAGTCTTGTAGTTTTCATTGTACACAGATCTTTCACTTCCTTATTTAGATTTATTCCGGAGTCTTTTATTGGTTTTGAGGCTATTGTGAATGGGATTGTTCTTGGGGGCATTATGCTATGTGAGATAAATCAAAGACAAATAACTGTACAGTATCACTTATATGTGGAATCTAAAAGAACTGAATCATAGAAACAGAAAGTAGATTGGTAGTTACTAGGAGCTGGAGGTTGGAGGAATTGGGGAGATGTTTACAAGTATAAACTTACAACTAGTAGATAAATACATTCTGGAGATCTAATTCATAGCACAGTGATTATAGTCAATAATATATCATAAATCTCGAAGTTGCTAAGAGACTAGGTCTTAATTGTTCCCACTGCACACACAAAAATGATAATTATGTGACCTAATAGAGATGTTAGTTAATGCTAAGGTGGTGATCATATTGCAATATATTAATGTATCAAATCAACATTGTACTTGTACAATGTTACCCATCTCGGTTTTTTGAAAAGCCTGTGAAAACAGCTTTTTTGAAAACTGGTGTCTATAAGACTATCAAAACTCTAAGATTGCTCAAACTGCCTTTTTGAAGGCAAGCAGCACAGCAGGAGGGCTTTGTGGATCTGGAAACAGCTGTGGTAAGAAGCAGGGAAGCCCAGACATCGGGGGCTGCGGCTGTCATTCAGGAAGACAATCCCGCACCACCCTCCCATCGGGCCCGGCTGGCCCAGCACCTGCGAGTCAGCTCAGAAGAGGGAGCCCCTGAGTGTCCACCTGCTGACCTGGACCACCGCTGGGGAATACCAGATGGCATTGCGGTCCAAGCCTATTGTAGGGCTGACATCCCCACTAACGATGGTGTGGTGGTTCTTTTCGTTAACCCAAATTCTTTTTTATTCTTAATCTTAAATCAATATATGTCTAAACAATGATCCCAAACAGCAATCTTCAAAATGTGGTCCAGGGACCTCTGGAGGCTCCCTATACGCATTCAGAGGAAATGTAAGGTCAAAGCTTTTTTTTTTTTTTTAAATGATACTGAAATGCTTTTTCCTTTTTTCCACTTTCATTTCCTCTTGAGTGTACAAGGAAGCATCCCAGAGGCTACAAGATGTGATATTGCAGGAGACTGAATGCAAGAAGCCAAGATGAGAATCCCACTGTCTTCTCTTCAGCCAGACCTTAATCCAGGACCTCCTGATCCTCTGTTACCTTTCCGTGCTCAGCCCACCCTCAAGTCAGACTGGAGGAATCACTGTTTTGTGCACACAGACCATTGCCTCCTGCCTCCAGGCTTCTCCTCTGCTATTCCTCCATATGGTATGTCCTCCTTCTGCCTCCTGTCGACTGGAAAGGCATTCTGCTCAACCTGCAAAGCTCGACTCCATGTCCCCTAACCCTTGAAACCAGTTCATTATCACCATTCCTACCCATCCACAAATCACTGGGAACCTCGTATTGTTCCAGAATATTCATCATGTTCTGTCTTGTATATTACATACAAGACAGACAGTTGTTCTGTCTTGTGTATGTATGTCTTGAATAGTCATCATGGTCTGTCATGTTTACTTTGCTGTTTCTCTAAAATCTCTAACAAGTAATGTGCTTTGGGTAGACTTGTATTTAGTTCCTTGAAGTTTACCCAGCATCTTCAATATGCTATCACATACACTTCTTGTAAACTTTCTAGAAGGGTGCGTTATTACTCCCATTTCTTAAGGGGAGGGAGGCATCAAAACTCAGAGACGATGGCATTTCCCCGGTGTCACACATCTGTGTGATCAGGCTGGGTCTCAAACCTTGGTCTGGAAACCCCGAGACCAGCTCTCCGCCATTTGTAGATTCTCCTTCCCAGGCCAATCCCAAGTGGAAAGTTGGAGCAGAGGCTCACGGCTGAAAGGCCGAAGCAGCCTCTCAATGTCCTATTTGTCTTTCACGTTAGCTCCCTAAAAATGACATACTCACCCCTGAAGAAACTTCCAAATTTTTTAATGGGACAAGGGTAAAACAATGTCCTAGGACCACTGAATCCTGGATAGATTAAGAAAAAAAAAAAAATCTAAGCAATATATGTTGTTCTTCAATTTCAGACTCCCTTGAGATGATTTTATCTTGCTGAAAACCTCTTTATTCTTGATGTCTTTGTCATGTTTATTTTTTATACTTAGAGCAATTCAGATACCCTTGTAAGAATTTTATATAAGGAGATAAATGCTAAGACTAATATTGAATAACTACTTGAATCCCTGAGTGAGATTCGTGTTATCGCCTCCACGATGGAACTATAATCCCAGAATGTGGATGTGGCTTTGCACAAGGTCAAATCATGACTCTGTGAAAGAGCCAGAAACAAAATTATCCCTGCGCCCACCCCACATCTCTCGCTAAAACACACTTTTCATAAACAGACTCCACAGCATTTGCAGTTCCGTGGGAAATCAGCATTCGTGGCTGTAGCCCACTCATCTTTTTTGCAGTTTCTATTTCTCACTTCCAAATACTGATAAGAAGACTGTGTTGCCAAGATTCAGGCTGGGTTTTTTATCTCCAAATATCCTTAGCTAAAGGATAACCTCCTATGTGACCAAAACTGACCTCCATGTCCTTTATTAGCTGTTGAATTACTTTAGAAAAATGACCCAAAGTGCTTCTAGATTACCATGTGACCGACAAGTCGAAGCCCAACGAATCCCAAAGGATTCCTCGTGTGTGTGTGTGTGTGTGTGTGTGGGTGTGGGTGTGGGTGTGGGTGTAAGACACGTGATATTTTATTATTTTTATTTGACTCTAGGACATGCATATTCTCCTTAAGTACTGTACATGTATGTGTGGGGGTGTCACATAAATTATCCTTAAATTAATATTCTTTAAAACCTCCATAATATAATAAGAAATCTCTTGGATGTTACAAAGTCAAGAAGGCTGCCCTCCCTTTCTGAGCAACATCAACAATGGAAGAGAAGTGCTGTGTAGTGAGTCAGAATATAAAAATCCTCATCTGTCAGACAAACAGTGCAAGAAGACAGAACTTATGGGCCAGTCTGGAATACGGAAGCAACGTTCATCAAACTGATTGATAGGTGGGGTACTTTCAATACACCCTAGGACAACTCACCTATTTCCTGAGTGCTAATGAAAACTCCCTTCACAGTAGTAACGCTACATAATCCAGGATGTTACGGTTTACAGAGCAGGACGGTGACAAGCATGGGGTTCTCTCGGGTCTCCCCCATACCAGCCACCGATCCCTGTGCTTGGCCTTTCACAGGTGGGGTTTCTCCATCAGTGAGGATGGAGGAGCCCTTGGGTCTCAGGATCTTGTGGACAGCTAATGTGACCACGAAGAGCTCAGCAGCCTGTATGCAGCACTTAATCCTGAATTCACACGAGCCCTGAGGAGGTGAGTGTTCACACCTCTGATGTATCGTGCAGATAAGGACACAGGCTGAGAGAGGTTCAGTGCTGGAGCCCAGGGGACAACACACACACCTGGAGGAGAGGATCTGCACTTTCTGTTCCTTCTTCAAATACTTTTTCCAGTGCTCACAGTATTCACATTCAGAAGTATCTTACATTCGGCACCATTTTTTCCAGCACCATCTGGGATCGAACAAGTCTACTTAGAGAATAAGGGGAAACAGCTCACAGCACTCTACTTAGAAGGCAGCCAACAGTGGGAGAAAATGGGATTGGGGCTTCAAAAAGCCAGCTTCTGGTCCCAGCGTGCACTCAAGAGTTGTGTCCCATATCAACCCAACAATCCTTCCTTCTCCCTTTTGCTTACTTTTCTTCTCCTTGGTAAAAGAAGTGAAACTGCCTTGCTCTCAGAATTAGAGTGAGCTTCAAATGAGATTAGTCACTCGGCAATTCTAATAATATCTGGGTGTGCATGGCCACATAGAAACCTTCCAGTGGGTGGTGCGTGACATTTATCCTCAGCATCTGGGACTGGTGAGGCTTGACACACCTGCACGTACACATACACACATGCACACACAAACGTGTGCATGGTGGAAGTAAGTGGTAGAAAGGATACATGGCCATCTGTATTGATGGTACCTACACAGTAGGTGTATTTTCATTCTCTGTGTAGTCCTTACTGGCTGTTCATTTTGGTAACAGTCGCAAGAAATTAAATGTATCCATGCTCTGGAATTATGGGGGAGAATATCCACGGAGTGCTTTTTATGTGCTCACTTTGGTTTTGGATGCTGCCCATGCAGTGGGCAAATTGGACAAGGTCTCTCCCCTCGTGGGGCTAACACATGATTGGTGTTACAGTCAGAGGAGACAGAGAGTTAATGCCCAGAAGATGGATGAGGAATTTTGGATGAGGATCAAGTGCTGTGAACACAAAGGGATGAGAGTCAAGTACCTGGGCTGGCTTCTTCAGGTTTGGTGGGCAAGGTTGGCCCGATGGAAAAGCTGACTCCAAATAAGAAGGAGTGAGTCGTGCAAGAATCTGCGGGAGATGGTTCTGGGTGGAGGAACAGCTAATGGTAAGGCCCAAAGGGAAGGACTGGATTGTCCCACTAAAGGAGTATCAGAAAGGCCAGGGTGGCCAGAGGGGCCATGAGACATGAGCTCCCAGAGGCGGGCATGGCCCCCATCATGCAGGGCCTGGGAGGCTATGTGCGTTGGGGGCTGCATTTGGCTACATGTAAAGACACCAACCACGGGGACTTGATCTAATAGGGGTTTGTTTTCCACACAACACAATAGTCTATAAGGGAGGTCCATTGCTCTGCAGAGCCTCCATAGAACCTCAAATCCCACATGCCTCTGATCTCTGTGCTCTGCTACCCTTAGCATTTGGCATGCTTACCTTTAGTCGCCTCATGGTTGCAATAGGATTGCTCTGCCTTCCACTTCCTGTCTGAATTCAGGGCAGTATCAACAGTGAAGTCAAGGAGAGGAAGGGCAGTCTTCATATCAAGCATGCAAAAAAAATTTTTTAAGATTTTATTTATTTTATTTGGGGGGGGGCGGGCAAAAGGAGAGAGAGAACCTTGAGCAGACTCTGTGCTGAGCATGGAGCCCGACACGGGGCTCAATCCCACAACCCTGGGATCATGACCTGAGCTGAAATCAAGAGTCAGACACTCAACCAACTGAGCCACCCAGGCGCCCCTCAAGCATGCAAAATTTTGCCAGTAATCTCCCAACAAACTCCCACTTACATTCCAGTGGCAGAATTTGCCCCCCACCCCCGCCTGCAAGGGAGGCTGGGAAACACAGGTGGTTTTTCCAAGCCAAGATGCTTACACAAACACATCTTCTTCAATAGCAATGCTATTGATTAGGCAGGTACCCCCCACTGTAGTTTGGATGCTATTCTAGGTAGGAAAGTATTATGGGGTAGGTGGGTGACTCAGGAATTCTGCTTTGAATAAGTAAAACTAGACATGACAATCACATCGAAGTGTCCCAGTGTAGTCCCAGAACAGGGCTTAGGCAAAGATATGGATCCTCTGAGGCCTCAGGGTAGCCCAGTGGGGCCACCAAGGCCCCTGGATAGCTTGACTCCCTCCTCAGAAACCTCCTTCTTTTACCCTAGGATTCCCTAGGAATGCCACACGTCACAGGATAGAAAATATCATCATTCTTAACATGCAACTTTATGTACCATTGAAGGCAAAAACGCTGCCAATTAAACTATAACACAATGTTTTCTAACCTAGAAATTTTATACTTCCTAGAAATGGTTCTTTTGGGCTTATTAAGACATGAGTTTTTAACCATATAGTACTCATGCACATACATAAAAAGGAAAATATTCATACAATTAATTGGTTGGGTATCCTTAAAGGTTCTTTCCATTCAGAATCCAAATCAATAGTTGTCTGTGGATTTTCTCACTCTGCTGCATTAAGAGTGTAAGTGATGCAGCATCTCTTAAAAAGAGCGCTCTACTATTTATTTTGGATTTTCTTCTAAGTTGCTGACACCTGTCTTTGAGTTTTGATGTGAATGAATGAATGTAAGGGATGACAAATATATCATGACTGCCGCCTGGCCAACAGCTATCTTGCTATTATACTGTTGAAATGTGGGGAGAAAGCCCGGGACAAATGAGTAGAATGTGCATTTCTATGTATGCTGTGATGCAGAGTTGGGCAGTGCTCCTTAGACATCCACAGGTCAAGGAAGTAGCCTGAAGCTTAGTGGAGGCACAGGGGTAGTGAAATGGGTTTGCAGATTTGGTATCCTTAAGCATATGGATGACGGTCATACCCATGGGCCTGTAGGTGACCACTAGAGCAAAGTCCAGAGAAGAAGGCTGGTGCTTAGCCTTAGAATACTCAAATGTTTACAAATCTAGAAAAGAAGCCAACACACCTAACAGAGTTCGCAGCCAAGCACCCAGCCAGAACACTGATGTCAAGGCAGGGATGTGGCATTCCTGAAGCTAAGGAGGGGGACGGTCGTCTAGGTCAAGTGCTGCTGAGAGGTCAAGTAGGATGAGACTGGAAGAGCGACCACTGGATTGGGCAGCATGGAGGTCATAAGTAACCTTGGCAAAAGAACCTTCCCGGTTTGGGGGCAGCCTCTGTACAGCTGGAGGATCACTAGATGGATTGGACTGGACTGAGGGATAAGAGGGAGTGAGATGCTCAACCTCTTTAATCAAAAGAGGTACTGTATTGTCAAAAGTAGATGCAGAGCCAAGAGAGATGGTAGTGTTTCCTTTTCTAAAGACACTGGGCATGTTTGAACGCTAATTCAGCAAGGCGGGATTGATGGCGCAGGAGGGGATATCTGTAATTGCAAAGCGCTTGAGAAAGCGGGAAGGATGCGAACCAGGGCACGAAAGCGAAGGATCAGCTTTGGACAGAATCGAGATCCATCGCGACAAGAAGACAGCACACGGGACACAGACGCAACACAGCTCTAGAACTCTGTCCAGATCCCTGGCTTCACAGCGCTTTCTCACGGGCAGTACTCCCATTTGCAGCATCTTTTAACAAATCCCTCCAATCCTCGGGCTCCCGAGCGGTCCCACCTCGGGGGGTCTCATTTCCGCACGTGATTAATCTCTCCAAGCGTGAGCTGGACAAGGGCATCTGGCAGACAGGCCGGTCCCCAGACCACCTACATCAGCCCCGGGGGGCGCGCCACCGTCGTCACCGTCCATCTGGCGGTTGGTAGAGGGCGGCCCGGGAAGGTGCCACCCTCCTTTTGGGCCATTTCAACCTCCGCCAACAACCCTTGCCAGCATCAGCCCCGCCTCCTCTCCCCACAAACACCCAGCCCTCGCCTTCCTTCCTCCTCCAGCGCCCCGAGCCACAACTTCCAACGTGGCGCTGCCGACTGCGCAAGCTCACCCCACAGCACGCGCGGGGGCCGGAGGGGCGGGGCCAGGCGCAGTGACGACAACGCGCAGCCGCGGGTGGGCGGGACGCGCCACGTCGGCGCGCGCCGGCCGCGCCTCTCCCGGCGGCCGCAGTCACCGCCTCCGTGCGCGGCCCCGCCGCCCCTGCTCCCGCTCGCGCTCCTCCAGCCCGGCCAGCGAGCCCGCTGTCTTCGCCGTCGCCGTCCCAGCCCCTCGGACACGCGGTCGCATCATGTCTTCGCCTCCCGAGGGGAAGCTAGAGACGAAAGCCGGACACCCGCCCGCCGGTACTGACTCGTTCCCATTTTCTGTCCTCCCGCGGGGCGCGAGGGCGGGCTCGAACCCAGGGGCGCGAGCGCGGGGCGCGGAGGGGGCGCCGGGGCGCGGGCTCTGGGGGCCGTTCTGGGGCTCTGCAGACTAACTCGGCCCGCGCTGCCGAGGCCCCGGACGCGCAGGGTCCGCAACCTCGCAAGCCGGTGGGAGTTGCATGCAAATCAGAATGACTTGAAGGACCTGCTTGCACAACTTCCCCAGAAAAGTTTGCACCCAGTACTCACTCAGAATGTGCAGATGTCTTAGGAAAACGAGTATCCGGAACGATTAAAAGTCCATGTTTTTAGTGTCGTGGTGATGATTAATTGTAGGCTGACAGCATTTTATACCGACAAAAGAACCAGAGGAGCGGAAATGATTTTTATCATTAATTACTCACTATGACGTTCCCCATTCGCCCAACTTTCTTTCGCATCCAACTTTTCTTAAGTGTTTTTTCCGTGAGCTTTTTTTTTTTCTCTTCAAATCCTAAACTTCTGAACCAAGGAAGTTAAATCCAGGAAAGAGTCATCTTTCTTAAAAACAAACAAAAAATACGAATCTAAGCGGGCTTTATGTTCAGACCGCCTTCTTTCTGAGCACAGTTCCCGTTTGTTCTTCCGACTCTGTACGAACCCTGTCGATGTCTGTTTCTCTTCTCCTTTGGAATGACAGTCGATCCATATGGAAGGACCCAAGGCCACCGTCGCAGAAACTGAGTCACCTCAGTGTGTGGGCTTCTTTCAGGGTCTTCATTGTACACATTACTGATAAAGTCAGTCTTCCACTAACAGAAACCTTATCCAAACATGGCTGCTTTTTGGGGCCCGTTTGTGCCCATTCTTGTTATAGGAGAGCCCGGTGATCTCTGTCTGCCATTCCCACTCTAGGGCACTAATTCTCTCCCTCAACAGGGGCAACAAAGCAGTTTTTAAATAAGTTGCATTCCAGAGTAGGTATTATTTTTCACCGGTGAGAGAAGCTCTCAACAACAAGTAAAGTAACTGGCACTTAGAAGAATAATGGCTAACTGGTGTGTAGGGACTGAAGAGGCATGGGATTTCACAAAACAGCTCCACTATCATGGAGAATAGGCTTTGGGGCCCTTTGCATTGGTTTAGTTACAAAAAAGGGAGAGAGTACCTCAAAGGGGTTGCTTTTAAAGATAACTTTGACCTTTAGTTCCTACTGCTAGGGATCCGCATCCAGCTTCCCACTGACCTGGGCAGTTCCACAGGAAGGAACACCTCCAGTTACACTCATGGCCTTGGACTATGTGGCAGCCGTCTGCCCATGACTCCCCTGTCCCTGGCTATTGAGTGGCATTAAAGCGTATCTGTTGGAATGATACCAAATCAAAGTCGCCGTAATTAAATTGCGTGGAGAGATATCAATTTGGAGATTTTTAAGATCAGAGATATAAACTGTACTTATTAACTTCCCAGGAGAAACTTCATAAAGGGCTCTAATTTTCTTTGAATTGTAAACAGCTAAGCTTTGTGAATTACAAATTAAATAGCTTATTTATGCACCAGGAGCAAGGAACCAACTTATTTGTGCTGGTGAGCAGTGAACTTGGGTTCTAAGTTTTGAGGCCCATCATTTTGCTAGGGCTCAGTTTTCCTATTCTTTTAAATGGGAGGTTTGGGCCAGCTGACCTTCCTGTGGGAAAGGCTCAGGACAGGGCTTCCTTTGCTACTTCTTCAGCTCTGTTCCTTCCATCCATCAGGACCAGTGCCAAAGGGCATTTAATCCCACAGGTAAACTCCTCAAGTGATTTCAGGACAGGTCCTTCAGCCTTTGGGGCCCCAGTCAAGTAGGAACTACTTAGGGATCTGTCACTGTTTTCTGCATTTTCCAAGACCAGTCACACTTGGCCAGAGTTGGAGGAAGGGCCTGGCATCCTGACCCAGGGGTACTGGTTAGAAAGGGGCCTTTTGCTGCTTGAAGTATTTTACTTCCCAGCAATGCCCCTCAGTGCATTCCCCTGTATTACAGAGGTTCCAGCAAGAAAGCTCAGGGTGTCCGTGCTTACTCTGGCATGGCCAGAGAGGAGGCAGTTCTGCGGAGTAGATGTTATTAAAAAATAAACTAAAAAAACGACAACCCACTATAATAAAGAATAATCATCAGAGGTAAATCATAAATCAAAATAACAGCCTTAAAAACTTTGGGAACCCTTTCATTAAGTGCTTAAGTTGGGTAACAAAGACTAGTGCTTAAATCCTCAATTGGAAACAATAAAATCCTCTCCCATAACTATCTTCATGTTCTTTTGTGTTTTCTTTTTACTGCTGTCTGAGCCAGGTGCACCCCTGTGCATTCCCACAGCAACCCGTTTCCTCATTATCACACTTAACTCCACCTAGCTGCCTCTCTTCTCCTTACTTCTGGGCTGAGTCTTTTTTTTTTTTTTTTAAGATTTTATTTATTTGAAAGAGAGCGCGCTTGCGCAGGGCAAGGGGTGGGGCCAGGTGGTAGGAGCAGAGGGAGAGGGACAAACAGACACTGCGCTCAGTGCGGAGCCCAGTGCAGAGCTCGATCTCACAACCCTGAGATCATGACCTGAGCAAAAACCAAGAGTCGGACGCTCAACTGACTGAGCCACCCAGGCACCCCATTTCTGAGCCGAGTCTTATTGATAGCATTGTGCCCAGGGCCTTGGCCCAGCGCCAGGCACAAAATAATAAATAGCTCCTGAGAGAGTTTCTCCCGAGCCTCTCATCACCTCTCATCCCCCAGAGCATGCAGGATCTGCAACGTCCCTCCACTTCTGAGCCATCTCCAGTGTGTACTAGTGATGCAAAGGGGCTCTCAGCCAGTTCAGGTAGCATCTTAGTAGTGGAAATAGTAACTAACATGTGCTGAGTGTTACAGCATGCTGGTGTTGCCCCCTACCCTTCTAAATTCATGGCGGATTAACAAGAGAAAAACAAACAGAAGTTTAGTAACATGTAGGCCTCCTGTATTAGTGGGAGAGACGGAGGGAAACTAAGTAACTCCCTGTCGTGGCAGGAGCCACCAGCTTGAATACCAGCTCGAGGTAAAGGCGCTGGCGGCCCCGCCTCACCCTGCAGGGCGCTGTCATCTGGGCCCTCAGTAAAAGTAATGAAGTCTTAATGACTTGAGACCCCTCCACTGCTCTCCACTACAAAGTATCCGTGGAGAAATGGGGGTGAGACGGCTTGTTTTATGAGCGTTATTGCAAATACAGATTAGCAAAGTTAGAATTAGCGAGCAAGGTTCTGTTCCATCAAATAGCAGGACCAGGGTGCCAAGGCGGCACGGAGAACATAATTATGAGACACGCTATTACTCATTTCTGCCTATCTTCAGGAGTTAGTGGTGGTGATGTGGGTAAAATCTCTCTGTTAAATACATTTTGATGGCCCCGTTCCCCTCCATTTCCCAGGGTAGCCAAAACCATATGTCAGTAAAGTTCTTGTAAATCTAATATGTGATAGCTCTGAGTGTTACTAATTTTACATATGGTTTTCTTTGAAAAGTAGACTTTCCGTCCCTTCTAGAACTGAGTCAAATGGAAATATAAACATGATTGTATTTATTTAAAGTGAAACGGAAAACAGATTACTTTTTTTAGTCATTTGAGGATAATTCAAGTCTCTGTTACATGAATCATTCAAACATGAGTTAAGGATGCATTTAAAAGGTTGTGGGTGATAATTCTCCCTAAATCGTCCCCTGCAGGAAGGTTTTCAGATTATCTAGGCCACTCTATCGCCAGCAATGGAAGACTAATTTGTCTTTTATTGTATTAACTGTTCAGTCACAGATTTGCTAGCACACCCCTCGTGCCCTCAATCCAGTCACTGACTAACCCTTGAAGAGCACAGGAGAGTCTGCTTTTGCTCCCGACATGCCAAGAAAAAAAGAAAAAAAAGACCCTTCTAGTCACTGCATTTTTTTCAAAAACTCCCTGTCAGGGTGGAACGCAGCATTTCTAAAATATAGTTTAGATTTCACTTCATTCTTCGTACTTGGTTTCATCCTCTTTCCATTCCAGACGATGCCCCGTGCATTCTTTTGTGGTTTGGGGAATGTTTCCCCTTCCCAACTTCAGAAATCTTTTCATTTGTATAGGGAACACTCACTGTTGTTGCAAGTACTGTGTTAGTTACAGTGACATCAAAAGTATAAAGTACTAGTTACAGTTGCCTTAGTTGAGTTCAGTAGTGCTCACTGTTGTTCACAGACAACCCAGAATCTCAGCGGTGGGGTTGAACAAGTGGGGGTCTGTTTCCCTTCCCGGGGAGCCTTCCTACAAGGAACAGTGCAGAGGCCAAGGCCCCCCATCCCATGGCCTGTGCACAGGGGACAGGGAGTGGGGGCTTATGGTGACACCTGGGACTTAACGTCTGTCACTGCATCGCTTTCCAGTGGCCGCTGTAGGCAAAGCATGATAGAGTCTTAAAATAACACAACTATCCTATTTTATCATTCGGGAGGTGAGATGTCTGAGATGGGGCCCACCAGGCTGAAATCAAAGTGTCTGCATGGCTCATTCCTTCTGGGAGGGTTCTGCAGAGTCCTTTTTTTTTTTTTTTCCGCCTTTTCCAGAAGAATCTCCTTATTTTAAGGTCAGCTGAGTAGCAACCTTAACTCCCCCTTGCCGGCTAACCCAACACATCCATAGGTTCTAGGGGACTAGGGTGTAGACATCTTGGTGGGGGAGGGGAAGATGGATCCTCCTTTTCCCTGCACTTTCGGCAATCAGCTTCCCGAAACTGAAGGATCCCCAAGCGGCTGCCCGCACCCCCTCCTCAGCTTTGGTCCATTCTGTCCAGCAAGGTCCCCGTCCTGGGCCGGTCACCACTCACTCTGTGCTCTGGATCCCAGCCCGGTGGTAGAATGGACACTGTGGAAGGCGGGCCCGGCCTGTCCAGTTCTGACCAGGGCTCTGTGGCCCCAGCCATCACGTCATATGTCTGCACCTCAGCTCCACTAGTGACTGGATTGCCCTGTGTCACTTAAGGGCCTTCCCGCATTGGTCTACGATTCTAAGTGCAGGATAGCCGTCTGCCTTCATTCTTCCTCAGCTTTTTAGAGAGAAAACCGTCCGGGGCACAAGCTCAGGAATTGATCAGAGCTCATTATTTAGCACCAGCCATTGCTCCCCGCACTGCCCACAGACCTGAAAGCCCCTGTCAGGACTGCAGGTGTCTTGGGGGGGCAGGTTCTCCTCGGGGCGGGGGGGCGGGTAGATCACCTGGCAGCACCTCTCCCTACTTTCATTCCCTACTTCCCTTTAACCCAGCCCCACCGCAGACCCACGAGCCCCCGCAGACAGGAGGTTCTTCTTCACTTGCCAGTGGGTTCTCCCTCCCCTCTCCTGGAGAGCTGTCTCTCCGAGCTGCCACGGACCCTGTTCCTTAGTCCCGTCCCCACCTAATCTCCCAGACCCCGGGCGGGGGAGATGTCCTCAGCTGCCTCCCCAGTACTCCTTACCTGGCGAAGTCTGACCACGGAGGAGGCTTCCTCCCCTCCCTTTACCCCGTAGGCAGGAAGCCACTCTGCAAAGAGCTTTGAATGTCAAACTCACTTTCTCCGTCTCCTGGGTGGCACAGTAACCAGAGCCTGCCCTGGGCCGTCACTTTGTGTTCCTCTGAGAAGCAGTGATGCTCTCTTGTTTCCTGGAAGGTCCAAGCAAAGAAGGACCTGCAAGGTGTGATCAAGGGTACAGGCTGCCAGGGCCAGATCCAGCTCCGGGCCTGCTGGCCTCCCCTTCTTCACCCCTCGGGATCCACTCCATTGGGTTACTCTAAGGTGGGATGTCATGTGGCTAGTGGTGAGAAAGAGCTCTGCACACAGTGATGGTGAAGAAGAGCAAAGTTGAAGCATTACCCAGGATCTGTGATTTTCCAGAAGCTTCCATACTTAGATGGCGATGTACCGACGACAGTCCTAGGGATGCTTAGCTGACCACATCAGTGGAACACTTGCCAGGTGCCGGGCCCGGTGGGAGGCCTTTCACATGTGCTAACTCATTGAGTCCTCGGCGAACCCCTGGCGGGGAGAGCGCTGTCCCCCTTTCTTCACAGAGGGAACACCCTGAGGCACAGAGGGTGCCAGCAATGTACCCAGACATGCACGCGTGCGCGCACACACACGGAAAGACACATACACAGTACACGTACACGCACGCGCGAGCAGTTGGGGCTGGGACTCGAGCCCAGAGATCTGGCTCCAGGACCCACATCGCTGTCGTCCATACAGCACTTCTACTAATACTAAATACAGTATTTGGTGTTCTTCTCAGTTCTGAGCTCTCCTTTGAGTAACAACCACTACACCAACAATCCGAGTCCTTGTTTTTTCTAATGTCTCGTAAAAATACTTCCATTTGCAAATAATTCTGCAAAGATTTCTGCAGGAACAACTCTGCCTTTGTATTTTTCACAAACGAAGAGTCCTCGTGACGGGTAAAACAATCGCAATAAATACGTGCCATCATAACGTTTTGGCAGTATTGCAAGTTCAAATGAACCTGTCTCGGCGTTGAGTTATTACTATTCTTGCCACTTTTTACTGCTGCATTAATCACCACACACACTGTGAAGGATTGATGAAGTTAATTGTTTTTATAAACCGAATTGAATGAAGTGCTAATGGGAGGTGACAGAGCCTTGACGTGTGTACTTCAACGGAGGGGTGGCCGGGCTTTGGGCTCGATTATTTCAAATGTCACCTTGACCTTCATCATCAGTCTTCTTTGTAGTTAGTGACACAGCCCTTTTCCCTTCGGTCCCTTTACAGAGCATACGTGTGAGTTATCATTTTAATGTTTGATGTCTGCCAAGTTGAAATGATTCAGACATCTTTTTTTAAACAGGCATGGGTATTCATCTGCTCAGGCTGCTGTAACAAAATCCCCCAGACTGGGGGCTTAAACCACAGAAATTTCTGTTCTCGCAGTTCTAGAGGCTGGAGGTCTCAGATCAGGGTGCCCGCAGGTCTGGTTTCTTCTGAGGCCCTTCTCCTTGGCTGCAGACCTGCTGCCTTCTTGTTGCGTCCTCCTTCGACTTCTCTGTGGCGGCATCCCTCCTGTCTCTTCCTCTTTTTACAAGGACACCAGCCCTGTTGGCTCAAGACCTGCCCTCACAGCCTCATTTTAACTTCATCCAGTCTTTAAACACCGTGTCTGCAAATACAGTCACAGTCTGAGGTTATAGGGGTGAGGGTTTCAACCCATGAGCTTCGGGGACACAACTCGGCCCATAGCAGCACCTCTGACGAGTTTCTAATGGATGTGCACTAAGGGTGGGATGGATGGGGAGGAAATGAATTAAAAAAAAAAAAAAAGGTGGCACCTGGGTGGCTCAGTCGTTAAGCGTCTGCCTTCGGCTCAGGTCATGATCCCAGGGTCCTGGGATCGAGCCCCGCATCGGGCTTCCTGTTCTGCGGGAGGCCTGCTTCTTCCTCTCCCACTCCCCCTGCTTGTGTTCTCTCTCGCTGTGTATCTCGCTCTGTCAAATAAATAAAATCTTTAAAAAAAAAAAACCTTGTAGGGGAACAATTTTTCCAGCCTCCTCCTTTAGCCAAAAATACGCTTACATTTCAATAGAGTAGAAAATTATCTTAACTACAGAATTTTATTTCCGTTTCTATTTCTTAAGGTTTGACTGACTACCCAACCTGGAATATCTTGATAAGCCACCTGCAGTGGTGTTTTTGTTCTTTCTTTTTGAAAAAATCTGAGCCCGAAGGGAGGAAAATCCCTAGGAACCACACCCGAAGAAACTGAAATTCAGCACTGTTAGCATGAGTCTCGGGCCCACGTGAGGCAGGGAGTGACCTGGTTTCTCTTCCTCCTCATATAAAGACACCAGTAGATTGGATTAGGGCCCACCCCCACTGGTCTCATTTAACAACATACAGCTGGAGGCTTAGAGGCCAAGCCTGTGGAGCAAGGGTGGGGGGGACAAGAAATTCTCCCTAAGAATTTGTCAACGCAGGACTGCCTTTACATGGGCTGTGAGTTCAAATTTATACCGTTTGGCAGTTCCTGTTCTGAGAAATGAGACGTAAAAAGGATTTCCGGGTGCCCTATACTCCTGGTTTGACAGAAGTATGTCCAGCATCTTTCCAAAGGGAGGCTGCCTACACCCCAGGCCCCAGAGGATCCCCACAGACAAAGCCTTACTGAAGAAAAGCTCATAATCTGCAGTCACTGCAACGAGAGAGAGACTCAGCAGACAAAAGCAAGCAGTGGGATTAGACTCCCAAGGACCTCAGATCATAAAATAATCGAATGTACAACTACAAGACAAGTATGCCTAAAATGATTAAATATAGAAAAGAATTAAAACCATGAAGAATGAGTAAGACCCTATCAAATAGACTGGGTAAATTTGACAGGGAAATAAAAGCTCTAGAAATGGAAAATAAAATGATTGAAATAAAAATCAATAGATGGGATAAAAAGCAGATTTTTGGAAGAATTACTAAACAGGATTATATATCCTTCTTTCCAAAGCAGAACGTCCCCTTGAAAAGAATTAGTGGTGGCAGCAGATGCATCATTATACAGAGTTCTTTATCTTACCTGCCCTCTGCCTTGGATTCTTCCAGCAGCCTGCTGCCAGGGACTGTTGGCCAGGCAGCGGGCACTGTCAGCTTCTTGAAGGCAGGGGCCCACAAACTCTCCCTGGGACATTGAAAACTAATAACCTCGAAGTGTGAGAGCCTGGGGGCGTTTTTCACATTCTCCCTCCTTTTGCATCAGAAGGAGACTTGTCCTGGACCCTTCTTAATGCAGCAGGGTCCAACCAAATTTGTCACAGCAGAGGACGTGGCCTGACAGGTTGGCAGTCTGTGTGATCAGAGCCCCATCTCCAAACACCATACAGGGGAAAGGTTTGACAGCTTCTCTTTTTTTTTTTTTAAAGAAAACATTATATTTATTATAAATATTCAGCATCTCGACAGCTTCTCTTATTTAAAGATCTTAGGATGCAGCTCTTAACCCCTTTCTGCGGATGAAGCAGCAAGGCTTGAGGGGCTAAATAGTCCGACACCCTATAGCTGAGGACGTGTTGTAGCTTACCGACCCCAAAGCCCATGCTGGTGACAGCCACGTGAGGCTGGCTTTTTGGATATAAGGCCAGCATTCCCAAACTCTATTTAATGTGGAACACTAAAGTCCTGAAGGATGATAACCAGCATTACTGGGGTGGGGGGGGGCAGTTTTGGGGTCAAATGAATTTGGGAAAGATGGTACACTCTGTGCCCCTCATAAAGCTTACAGTGCATGCTAAAGGCCAAGAAAATCTGTCTTAAGGAAACCCACTTAATGTGTTCAACCCTGCATTTCCCACACTAAGAGATCCTGGAATCCCCATTTGGGCATGGGGGGGGCGTGGATTTGGTTTGTTTTCTTACAGAGCAGTATTAACATATTAGCCATTGAGGACACACATCAAACCACAATAAGATAACATTTCACTCCCACTGCGATGGCCATAACTTAAAAGTTACACAATAGTACGCGTTGGCAAGCATGGGGAGAAACTGGAACGCTCCAACTGGTTGGAATGCAAAATGGTGCCGTGGCTTTGAAAGCCATTTGGCAGCTCCTCAAAAGGATATACAGAGAGTACCGTGTAACCCAGCTCTCCCACTCCTAGGTGTATACCCAAGGAAGTGAAGGTATACGTCCATGTATCCACATAAAAACTTGTACACAAGTTGTTCACAGCTGCCTTATGCATGATAGTCAAAACGTGGAAACAGTCTAAGTGTCCACCCACAGATGAAGGGATAAATAAAATGTGGTCTGTCCGTGCAGTAGAATATCATTCAGCCATAAAAAAGGAACGAAGGTCTGACCCGGGCTGCCACCTGGGTAAACCTTGGAAACATGCGCATGAAAGAAGGGGGTCAAATATGCAGAACAGGCAAGCCCGGAAGAGGGGTTGCTGTGAGCTGGGGGAGGGGGTTGGGGAGTGACCCTTCACGGGGTTGGGGTTTCTGTCTGGGGTCATGACCGTGGGCTTGAACTGACTGTGGCGACGGTTACCCAGCCCTGAGTACATTCAAAACTGTTGCATTGCACTCTCTACATGGGTGACTCGTACTGTATATGAATTATATGTCAGTAAGGGCATTTTTAAAAGTTAACACGTGCCAACACCGAAGCTTCCCAACACAGTTTGGGAAAGGCTACCACAGATGTCACTGGCTGCTGCCTGAGTGGGCTCTGGGACTGTCCTGTGTCCCCCAGGGCTGTATCACCCCATCAAAAGCATCATCGGCGTTTGAGAAAATGTCACAGGGCGGGGGCTAAGGGGGACCCGGTTGCATCAAGGACCTAAAGCAAGCAGCCTTGGAAGGTTTCTACGTGGGTCTGGAGTAAAAGATCGCGTCCACTGCCACGTCCTACCGAATGCCCCGAAAGAGCAGGAACCTCTGTGGTTCGTCCTTGTTGATGCCAGGTTATCTGGACTAGCTCGCAGCTGTGGGGCTGCCGAAAGCTTTCGAGCTAGTTCCCCTGGTCCACTGCCAGGTTGATCACACCCCCTTCTGTTTTCATTTTAGTGAAAGCTGGTGGAATGCGCATCGTGCAGAAACACCCGCATTCAGGAGACACCAAAGAAGAGAAAGACAAGGACGACCAGGAATGGGAAAGCCCCAGGTGAGAATGCCGGCAGGTCTCGGGCTTGTTCCGCGGGCAGCTGTGACTTGGTTAAACATTAACGCGTTTGTTCTCTACTCGGGCTTCTGATAACCCCTTGCTTCGTGAGGCCCCGCACTGTGTGTTTTTCCTTTCCTAATCGGTGAGGCTCTGTAACCACCACCCCCACGGCGGGAGAAGCCGGGCAGCTGGAGCACCTGCCGTCCATCTGTGTTCAGTGGCCTCGTCTTCCATGACAATACTGAAATCACCTTGAGACCTTCGAACATACCATTCTAGTTGATTCTCTGGGGTGGGCCTGGCATCTTGCAGCCAAGAGAGGGAACTACTGATTTAAAGCTGTCCACACACATCTGGACTCTTCCATTCCACAGCCAAATCCAAACCAGCAAGGCCATGCCCTTATGAGTGCGCAGGTGTCCTTAAATGACATCTCCCCTGGTCCCCAACAGCTCATCTACTGGCAGTACCCCCAGCTTTGTTTACTCCCTGTTTTCCTCGGACCTTCTGATGCTGGGTTTGGGTCCAGAACCTCCGTACAAATCCATTTCCTGCCACCCCATCATAGGTAAACATGCACTACAAATGCGTACACCTTACATATCCATACCCCTCTGTCTGAGCTTGCCCGCGTGGGAGAAAGTGGACACCGAGCTTTCTGCCTTGCACCTTGTCCCCAGAGAGTGTCTCCGCCAGAGGAGGAAGCTAAGTGCTGGAAGGGTGTGGAAAACAGCTAACCTGTGTCTCTGTGGACCGTGGGCATTATTTTGTTTCAGTCCAATAGCCCTGAGTAGTAGGTGGTGGTGTCTGCCGATTTTCGCATGGGAAACTAAAGTCCACAGAGGCCATACACTTGCTCACGCCATGCGCCCTGTTGGACCCAGGTTTAAATTCCTGATCCATTAACTCGCAGGGCGAGTTATAAATATTATATATGAATATAATTATTTATAAATATTTATTTATTTATTCCATTTATTTCTCCCTCTGGAAGAGTAGCTCCCGAGAGCGTGCGTCCCCTAAAAGGACATGTGTGTCCCTGTATGTATGTACCACTGAGCATTTTCTGTAGAACCTTGTAGGGTGTAAGTTATGGTGCGGTCACCTGAGGGGCAAACACAATTGGGGGCAAAGTCTTTTCTGAGTGATTATTGCCTGTTTAAAATCATGAGATCCGCAACGTGGTAGTTGGGCCCAAGTTGTGGTTTTATTTTATTTTAATTTTTTTTTAAGATTTTTATTCTATTTATTTATTTGAGAGAGCACAAGAGAGGGTAGGGTCAGAGGGAGAAGTAGACTCCCCACCAAGCAGGGAGCCCGATGCAGGACTCGATCCTGGGACTCCAGGATCATGACCTGAGCCAAAGGCAGTCGCTTAACCAACTGAGCCACCCAGGCGTCCCCAAGTTCTGGTTTTAAAAGAAGGTGGCAGTTGAGAGAAAATTCTAGAATTACTTTTCTCACTGGCTCTTTTCACACAGCTGTGTTTGGAACAGAACAGCATCTGTAACTCTCCTAGAGGTCCACAGTCCTGTATCTTGGGACCCAGTTTGTTTCAGAATTGAGACATTTTGGGGGGTTTTATGAGAATAAAGCAGCACACATTCCATACAGCGCCCATGGCAGGGCCTTGGGCATCATATCCGAATCCGTGTATGATATTCACACCAAGGGAGGTAAGTTCTTTACATTTACAGGCGTGGGTCAGTTCAGGTTGACTCTGGCCTCCATACAGGGTATAAGGAAACTTTCCGTTTTTAGAAAATTCTTGAACTCAGTATCAAGTATAAGAGGGTGTAGGCCTGTGTCACTCCCTCCACTAGAGAACCTGGGAGGTCCCGTCTGTGGATCCTGTTGTTCTGTCGGGAGAAAGAAGGTGGGAGAGAAAGCCTTGCCTGGGAGTTAATAGAACATGCTCTTCTGTGTGACTTGAAGTAGAGTAAGGTACAAAGAGCTGTTTCCCTGTGAAACACAGTGTCAGTACAGTGAGAGTAGATAATTTATTAGCATGTTTAGAAATAAAGACAAAACAGCCCACTCATTTTCTTTCTATTGATTTTTTTTCATGAGATGAAATACAACCTTTATCAAAGACATGCAATTTGAATAAATATGCCAGAAGATGAATGATTGCAAGACAAAGGAGCAAGCACCCAGCACTCTAGATTTTAGCATCTTACTCACCTCAAAGATTTGTTCTCTGTGGAACCCAGAATTTTGAAGCAGGCTGACTGCAGAGTAGGGTTTGCATAACCCATGAGCAAGGGTTTGTTTTTTTTCCCTGCAGCCAAATTGCTGTAATGTGTTCCTTACGAGTGTGTCAGCTCCTGTGTTCTTGACTTCAGCTTTGCTCTTGACCACTGTGGGTTAGACCACTTGACACGCCATTGACAGATGGGGTAAGCCCCTGAGGACTCCGAAGCCGTCGACAAACACTGCCAGCACGTCTCCTTCCAGACCTTGGCATCAGGCCTGGTACTCTTGTGTAAGAAATGGCTCCCACCAGGGTGCCCTCCTCATCCATCCGGTAGGCTGACTGAATAATCCTAGCTAACTGTCCTTGACAGTATTCTAGAGTGCGGTACATCTGGTCCCGTTCTCTGTGCTCTGTCCGTATTAATTCACTGGATCCTGGTACCTACTCCATTTGTTGTCATCGCTATTTCAGAGTTGGTTATTAATTATTATCCCCATTCCAGATTACTACTCCCTCTTCAACAGCTCAGAAAGGTTCAGTGACTTTTCCAAGGTCACACAGCAAATGAGTGGCAGAGCCAGCATTCCAGTGGAGCCCAGAGTCCTCACTGTTAACCCCGAGGCTGCGCTTACCAAGGGAGCACTTGGTTTGTACCAGGCACTTACTAAGTTTTTCACATCGGGTTCAAAGTTCACGCCACCTACAGGTTGGTATCACTGTGCCCATTATAGAGATGAAGAAACCGAAGCTTAGGGAGGTTATCTGGCCCAATGATATGTAGCCAGTTAGTGGCCAGGCCAGGATTCAGCCCCGATTCTGTCTTGACTTGGAGACTCATGCCCCTAACAGGCTATAGAATCCCCTGACGTGACACAAAATAGAGAGAATATATTGACAGGTGTAGAATGTAAATCCAGATCAAATATTTATCAATAAAATTAAATATTTATCAAATAAACTTGTTGATTCTGGATCACCCATAACCTTTTCCATATTCCTCAAGCCTGTGAGTCTACCTGTGCAGCTTTGCTGTCAGTAGGTGGTATGATTATCATTTTACAAGGTTTCGGAGGACTGGGCATATAAAAAGGCCTGCTTATTTGCAGAATTTGCCAAATATTTCATTACTCTCTTGGAAATGTCATGGCATGTGACTTCACCATCCACATTACCCTAATCCTAAAGTTTTATTATTTTTCATGTTTTGATCCAAGTGTCCTCTGGATATAAAAATAAGTGTAGAGTCTCAGATGCCAATTTCCTCCTTAGGTCCACATTTGCAAAACTCTTTGCTTTCTTTCCCAGATTTTTATAACTGGCTTTGCGTTTACTGACTCATCTCTGGTGGCTTCCTTCCTCATTAGTCTAAAATCAAATCCTGATTACAGAGAAAATGAGCAACGAGAGCATTATTATGAGACAAAACAAAAAAAGACAACTTTTACTCAGAATTATTTTTTCCTGCAAATATTATTGCTACTTAATTTTCCAGATATTTACAAATAATTTCCTAGGCTGCCAAGTTGTTTTGAGATGCTACATTTTAAAAAGGAAGAAGAAAAGGAAGTACAAGAAATTTGAAAGTGTTACCCAAGAATTCCTGTCAAGCTGAGCGCTAGTTACCTGTGGCTCTTCATCTCCAAGAAGAGGAATAGGCTTCGTTATTATTAGCGAGTACTTTCCTGAGTGGCTGCTAGATGGTGTGCACTGGGGCTGGTGGGAAAGCAGTGGAAAGAAGGGGGAGATAGGGATGGGGTGACAAGGATGCAGAGTGCACAGCCCTTCTTGAGCGTGGCTCTTTTCAGCTCTGACTTAGAACCTCACCTGCCGGGGTACATGGGTGGCTCAGTCGGTTAAGTGTCTGCCTTCAGCTCAGGTCATGATCCTAGGGTCCTGGGATGGAGCCCCACATCGGGTTCCCTGCTCAGCAGAGAGTCTGCTCCTCCCGCTCCCTCCTCCCCTGGCTGTGCTCTCTCTCTCTCTAGCTCACTCTCTCTGTCAAATAAATAAATAAAATCTTAAAAAAAAAAAAAAAAGAACCTCACATACCCAAGAAGTAAACAGACAATTCAAATTATCCAGCATGTGGGAGAGACCCAAAATGGACTCCGAACAGTACCGAATGAACTTAATTGTAGTACAAGTGATTACTATAACCGGTTGCAAGGACCGGGGGAGAAAACAACTTACCCAAATAATTTTGGAAAACAGTATGTTGACCGGATACTCTTAAGACTAAAGACAAAAATTGTCCAAAAACGCTGTACTCCAGTTAGCAGATGTGTTTCTTACAGGGGTTTGGGTTAGCAATTCTGAAATTGCGTTGTATGTATAGTAGGGTTGAACAAATATGTAAATGGGTGGTGGATAATGAGAGCCAAGTTTCTCGCTGTCAGAGAGAGTTTACAGCTAGAAAGGAGGAAGACTGAAATGAGCTTTTGGTGTTGAATCAGAATCAGAGGTATTTGCATGAACTTGGTTTTAAATGGCAGATAGATGGTAGTAGATACGTGCAGACGTGTACCTAGGTGCAGAAATAAAGGTAGATGGGGGGCTGGCACGCATACCTGTACTCCCTTGCTGTGGTCACTGAGAGAGCCTAAAGCTGTGAGGACCGACACCCATGTAACCATGAGCATCCCTAGAGCCCAGATCTTTGTTCCTAAACACTTCCCTCCCCACCCCCACCCCCCCCTTCAAGGGAACCAGGGTTCCTTGCAGAAGTGGCAAATTCCAGGGCCAGGGCAGGAAAGTCCTAGATGAGCCTGGAACACCTTGTAGTGCTGAACATGAGGAAGTGTGCTATAAAGGATGGGGCTTGTCAGAACAACACAGAAGCCAACCCAAACGAGCTCCTAATGGCCAAAGTTGGAGTAATTTGCAACAAAATGATAGTATTGGATTATAACCCATAGAGTAAAATAAACATTCATGAGTGCATCCTGATATAAGTAATTGAATGTATGAATGAGGAGAAGGGACAGCTCTTTGCAGAAGAATTTTAATTAATAGGGGCACCTGGGTGGCTCTGTTGGCTAAGCGTCTGCCTTCAGCTCAGGTCATGATCCTGGGGTCCTGGGATGGAGCCCCACATCGGGCTCCCTGCTCCGCGGGAAGTCTGCTTCTCCCTCTCCCACTGCCACTCCGTCTGCTTGTGTTCTCTCTCTCACTCTCTCTCTGTCAAATAAATAAAATAAAATCTTTCTTTAAAAAGAATTGTAGTTAATAATTGATAAGAGAATTAGAGGGGCACCTGGGTGGCTCAGTCGGTTAAGCATCTGCCTTCGGCTCAGGTCATGATCTCGGGGTCCTGGGATCAAGCCCTACATCAGGCTCCCTGCTCAGCGGGGAATCTGCTTCTCCCTCTCCCTCTGCCCTTTTCCCCCACTTGTTCTCTCTCTCTCTCAAATAAATAAAATCTTTAAAAAAGAGAGCGAGAAATAGAATATCACCAACAGGCAAACAGCTCAGTAACTGTTGCAGACAAGATCCACTGATGGATGCTGTGAAGAGTGGGTGAAAGTCAGGAGAAACAGGTATTTGCATGGTCTCCAAGTTTCTCCCCCAGTATCTTTATTAATTAAACAAGGAGTATCTTTACAGTGGAGACCATGAAAGGACACTTGTTGCAGTATAAAAGCTGAAATAAAGCAGAACACCATCTTGTTTGACCTCCTGTGGGAACCTGCACATCAGTGACCAATTTCTCATTGCTCTGCGCATGTCTGTGGACCACCACAGACCTGCTGCGTGCACCTGCTTCTCGTCAGGACTGCACCTGCTACTTTCAGCATTCACCGATAACCCTGGCCTGAAACAGCTACTGCTGTATGGTTGCTGTATTATTATAGGGCCACCATGACAAATAGCACAAACTGGGTGGCTAAAATAACTCAAATGTAGTGCGTCACCGTTCTGGAGGCCGAAAGTCCAAGACTGAGGTGTCACCAAGGTTGGTTCCCCCGAGGCTATGAGGGAGGACCCATTCCACGCTCCCTCCGGGCTTCTGGTGGTTTGCTGGCGATCCTTGGCTCGTAGATGACTCACCTCAATCTGTCTCCACGGTGCTGTCCCTATGTCTGTTGACATCATCTTCTCTCTGCATATATCTGTCTCTGTGTCCAAGATGCCCCTTTTTGTAGGGATATCAGTCATTGGATCAGGGCTTACCCTACTGATTTCGTTTTAATTCAATTACTTCTAGAAAAACCCTATTTCCTAGAAAGGTCAATTCTGAAGTACTGGGGTTAGGATTTTACTTATCCTTTTGGGGGAAAGCAATTCAGTCCCAACAGATGCCAAATGACAACCTGTGGCCATGTTTAATGGTTCTCTCACTTGAAGTGAATTCTTAAGAAGTAAAAATTTAAGGGGCGCCTGGGTGTCTCAGTCGGTTGGGCGTCTGCCTTTGGCTCAGGTCGTGATCCCGTGGTCCTGGGATCGAGCTCCACGTTGGGCTCCCTGCTCAGCAGGGAGGCTGCTTCTCCCTCTCCTGCTCCCCCTGCTTGTACTCTCTCTGTCTGTCAAATAAATAAAGAAAATCTTTAAAAAAAAATAAAATAAAATAAAAATTTAAAACTCTGGAGTTAAGAGATGGCACAGTCTATATACCTTTTTTTTCTGTAAGCCATTATCTCTGTGCTTGAACTTTAGTTAAACCATGTGATGAACCAATTTCAACATCATCCTTACTTTCCAAGATCATCTTTTCTATCCAGGCTAGTTGCCAGCCGCCTTTAGAAGGGATGTGTCCTTTTCCCTGAGATGTGTGGAGATGCCGGTGGGCTAGGGGTGCTGAGTGCCCACCAGCTACCAACACCTGTTCTGGTCCCGGTGCCCTGTGTTGGTGGGCGGGGCCCATCACCCGGATGCTGGGGTGCAGTGGGCCACAGACCCCTGCCCTGGACCCAAGGCCAAGTGTTGATGTGGTGGGGCATCAAATGACATGGAATGTCCTTGGGAACGGGCTAAGTGGTTGTCACCTGCTTACGGATAGATGCCTCCGCCAGGGAGAGCCAGTTCTGAAGGCACCGTGAGAGCCTAGAATAGAAAGCCTGAGAGGCACGAAGTCATGGTGGCGGGAACAGCGGGGAAGGACCCTGACTGTCTTGGTAAGGAAAATGGGAGAGACTCTAGGCGCTGTCGGCCACCTCTCTCTGTCAGGTTTGCCCACATGAGACTCGTAGATCAGTGTTCTCAGCCTGCAGGCAGCATGGGGCATTGATGAAGGGCTCACATTTGCACACCAGCAAGGGAGGGATGAAAGCGATCGTTCTGCCGGTGGCAGCTTGGGCAGCAGAAAGCTGGCGGAGCAGGGGCCGGTCCCCACATCCCTGCAGACTGCAGCCTGTCCTGATGTCCACCCTCTTCTTGCCCTCCCTCCATGGAGCCTTGGAAGAACCCATGCTCACGTCTCCCAGGTTAGAGCAGGCAGAACGCCTATGGGCTGGCTGCCTCCTGTAAGAAGCAGTGTGTTCATGTCCTACGGCTCCCCGAACGAGGTACCACAAACAGAAACATTCTCTCACAGTTCTAGAGGCCAGACGTTCGAGAGGAAGGCATCAGCAGGGCTGTGCCCCTTGGAACCAGTAGGGACGGATCTATTCCAGGCCTCTCCCAGCACCTGGTAGTTCCTTAGCTGGTGGCAGCATGACTGTGATCTTCATGTGGCATTCCCCCAGCGTCCCCCCTTTTGTGAGGACACCAGTCCTATTGGATTAGGGACCCATCCTAGTCATTTTAACTAATTACACCTGCAATAACCCCATTTCCAAATAAGGTCACATTTTGGGGTACTGAGAGTCAGGACTTTAACTTAGAAATTTTAGGGGGACACAGTTCAACCCATAGTAAGCAACAGCACCTCATGCCACCAGGCATCAATTGACAGTGCCCAGCTTCATGGACATACCAACAATAACGGCAGCATAATAATTTATTAAGCATGACGATGACAGGGCGAATGTCTCTTTTCTCCGTGCCAGCATGCAGTGTGGCCTGGGTCGATCACTGCAGCAGTATGCCTCCCCAGCCGAGCCGATGCTCTGTACCAGGGATGTGGGCCCCAAACGTTGGTCACACAACCCATCAATTTAAAAATTGTTTTGGGCCTGCACCCCCAGTATGTGTATATTCATTTTTAAATTTATACATGGGTACTATGCTATTGTTATATAAATTATAGACTGGATCCAAAATGAATATTCGTGTATTAGATAAATAAGCAATATGTTCAATGTCTTGCTAATCATTGTGACTTTGTATTAACATTAGCTAATATCTCAAGGTCCAAATACCCTTGAAGTGAGCTTTCTCATTAGTGATTCAGGATGTAAATCTAAATTTCTAATGGCCTTCTTGGTGATATCAGAGTTTGTGGGGGAGGGCCACATCTTGTCACATCTGATTAGATCGTTGGTGTCTGTAACGTGGTTTCTGAGGCACTTACACTAGGAGAAGGGTGAGCCCTTCTCTGTTATTACTCTCCACTTGGGCTTGTTGGGTAGAGGTTCTGCCCCTGGAGTTCTTTTGTGAGGATCTTTTTAAGCCATCACGTTAAGTCCATTTTGTAAAAGTTAGGTTAAATTCATTCCTAATACATTTGAGCACAGTTCTGGGTGCATGGATGTATCGAGGCTGAAACGAGAGAATTGAATTCGTTACCCTGTTAACGAATGTGTCCCGTATATTGGAAGACATTAGAAGCAGCTGAAGGGGCACAGGGCACGTGGGAGGTGCCCCCGCTCCTTCCTCCGGAGCCCTGAGGACCGTGAGGCCCCGAGACAGACAAGCAGAACAGCCACATAGTAAATAGTGCTAAAGCTTAATTCATTTTGTTTGGGGTTTTTTCAGACAAAAAATAAACATAAATAGAATAGATGTACATGATAAGCATGTACATTTCCCTGACAACACTGAGGCCCTGTGTTAAGCACAAAGGACGGCCTTTGTCACTGATGGGTTAGGGGTGGCCCCCGTACCAGTTTTCCTGTTATGTGTGGCATAAATGAAACATTTCCTCCAAAGGCTGCAGCTTTGTGTATGTTAGGGTGATTGATCGGAAGGCAGCTATGTACATTAGGAAGTTTTTCCCAGAATCACCTGACAAACACAGAGCGCGATGTGTGTGACCCAGACACTTTGTGTCCTAGAACTCACGGGCATTAGCATCGCCAGGAACTGGGTCTCTGAGTCCTCTTTTCATGTAGATGGGCACCAGCGGAATGCTTGAGTCTGGCAGGTAGTGAATCAAAGGCTCCCTGCTCTGCCAAGGGAGGGAGCATATGGGCATCCATATGTCACAGGAGTTTGGCTGGACTCCTTCAGTTTGGGGATGAGAAGGAAAGTGCTGAAGGCCTGGCTTTCCTCCAGCGCCTGGTGCTGCTGGTGATTGGCTTGTAGGCGATGCTTACACCGCGTCTGGTTCTCTAGCAGATGCAGAAACCAGGTGTGATGGATTAGCTTCTGAGCGCCCTGTTCCTGCCCCCTCCCCCTGCACAGGCCTCCAGCCTCCTTACAAGGCTGTCACGCTCCCCTCCATGCTGGGAGAGCTCTTTTTTATCAGAAAGAAGGAGGGAAGCAAGGAAATGGAGCCATCAGTTTTTCCCCCCAGACACTGCTCTGTGCTTCTGCAGTGGATCAGCCTCTTTTGTTTTTATGGTGTTACTCAAGGGTTGCAATATTTATCAGGAGTGTTTTCTTATTACATAAACATATGAACGGAATTTAAATCAACTCTGCAGTGCTTGGATTTTATAGAAATATGTAATAATAACTTCATAGAATAAGGCTACATAGAAGAATAACTACGTGGAAACAAGAGGCCTTTATTGAGTTTATTACAATTATTATGCCTAAAATTTTTAAACCTTCTATTTAAATAAACTCTGTTGACTTCAACTGTCTCAAATCCCTAGCACTCAGAAAATACTTTGGTGAGTCAGTAATAAACAGCTTAGACTTTGATTCTTTAAAGGCAAAATAGTTCATCAACTTTATTAACTTGATTACTTCTTATTTCCTAGCTAGAGAAAGGATCAATGAGGTAGGGTCAGTGTGGAGGAGGAACATTCTTTATTCTTGTGGACATCTTCTGTTGGGCCCTTAGCTCCGCAGGATATTTACTTTGGTCTTTAGATGTGTGCAAGCTCTAAGGCAGGGCTGCAGGCATTAATGTAAAATGAATGTGGACTGGAGTCATGGGGATGGTGTTCTCATCAGGAAATTCTCAGAAAATCATCAGAGTTAGAGCTGGACGTGACCCGATAGGTCACCTAATCTAGGGAAGATGTCAGATTTTACTAAAGATCTATAAGGGTCTAGATACGAACAGCAAAACATCTATAGGATAGAGACCCCAAAGTTTTTTATGTTAAAAAGAAGCCCCTGCCAACTTCTGGGTGTATCTCCAAGAGAATTGGAAGCAGGGTCTCGAGATATTTGCACACCCAGGTTCACAACCGCACTACTCCCAATATCCATCAAGTGAAAGCAACCCAAATGTCCATCGACGGATGAATGGATAAACAAAATCCATACAGTGGGATACTATGCAATCTTTAAAAAGGACGGAAGTCCTGTCACGTACTACGACATGGATGAACCTTGAGGACATAATGCTAAGTGAAATAAGCCAGTCACAGAAACAAAAATTCGTAGACAAAACTGTGTGATTCCACTTACACGAGGTGTCCAAAGCAGTCAGATTCATAGAGATAGTAAAGACAACAGGCTGCAGGGGCAGAGGGAAGGAGGAAAAAGGGAGTTGTTTGATGGGTGTAGAGTTTCAGTTCTGGAAGATGAAAAGGTTCTGGAGATCTGTTCCACAGCAGTGTAGATCTACTGAACACTATGGAACTATATACCTAAGAACGGCTAAGATGGTAAATTTTATGATGTATGTTTTTTTACCACAATAAAAATATTTTTTTAAAGAACAAACAAAACATATAGACCTCACTGCTATGGTGGCTCCTCAGAAGGTTCAACATGGCTGTATCATATGAACCAGCAGTTCTCCTGCTGGGTATGTATACCCCAGGAGAATTGAAAACAGGTGATCAAACAGAAACTTATACCTGAAGGTTCGTCACATCATTATTTACAAGAGTCAAAAAGTAGAAACAACCCAGATGTCCACCAAATGATGAATGGATAAAGAAAACAGGGCATATCCATACTGTGGAATATTATTCAGCCATAAAGAAGAACAAAGTGCTAACACATGTTACAACATTGGCTGAACCTTGAAAGCATGATGCTAACTGAGAGAAGCCAGACACAAAGGGCCACAGATTCTATGATTCCATCCATTTATATGAAATGTCCAGAATAAGCAAATCCCAAGAGACAGAAGCAGATTCCTGGTGGCCAGGGGCTGGGGAGCGGAGGGGGCAAGAGGAAGTGACTGCTTAATGGGTATGGGCTTTCTTTTGGGGATGGTGAACGTGTTCTGAAATTAGGAAGGAGTAACGGCATGACATAGTCAGTGTATCAAAAGAACCACTGAATCGTACTTCAAAATGGTTAAAATGGTGAATTTCGTAATATGTGAGTGTTGTCTCGCTTAAAAAAAAAAAACAGTCCCCATGCATGAAAGGTTGGGAACCAGGACTGTAATCCAACTCCCACATTTTCTTAGCTGGGAACGTGGAGAAGGGACGAGCCAAGGGGCCCTCAGGGGGGCCATGCCTGCGATACTCGGGGGACACCAGGATGCTTCGGGGGAGCTGGGGAGAGCATTCGTGGGGTGCTTTGCCCTGCAAGCAGCAACAAATCCAGCTCAGACTGGATTGGGCAGCAAGGGCACAGGGGGTCTCCTGTGAAGAGTGCCTGGGTAGGGTTGGCTGCAGGTGAGAGGGGTCCTCCGGGCTCTTCTACGCCCCATCTCATTGCCCTGCCTTCCTCCTGGAGTAGCGTCCCCCGCAGGTGGGCGGTGGGTTGGCCAGAGTAGGTCCAGCCTTCACATCCAGACACGTGCTATCCAGAGGAAGAAACAGGCGTCTCTTCTAGAGTCTCTTTTTAGGAGCAAGGAAAGCTTTGCCAGAAGCCCTCTACCAAACTCCTTGGTCAGAACGGGATCATGCTACTCTCCCTAACTCAAGCACTGCTGAGATGGTCCCAGACGCAGGGTTTGCGGCAGTGTGGATTTTGAGAAGACGGTACCCGAGGCCATGTGGGCCAGACGGAAGCTGGTCCGGGATGTCCCCTAGAGCCACATGGACAAACAGGTGCCCCAGGTCTACACAGAAGAGGAGGGAAGTCCAGGGAAGCCGGCAAAGCCTGGGGTCAGAACCTCAGCCTAGAGCTGGAGAACAAGTTCAGGGACCACAGCGCAGGCAGCAGGGTCCTAGGCCAGCGAGGCTCGTGGCAGGAGGTCAGAGCTAGGCCCAGGGTCTGAGTGAGGACTAGACCCAGCCGGTCCCAAGGGCTGTGAATAGAGCCCCCTCTTTTTTTTTTTTAATTTTTTTTTTTAAGATTTTATTTATTTATTTGAGAGAGAGAATGAGAGACAGAGAGCATGAGAGGGGGGAGGGTTAGAGCTCAGAGAAGCAGACTCCCCACTGCGCAGGGAGCCCGATGTGGGACTGGATCCCGGGACCCCAGGATCATGACCTGAGCCAAAGGCAGCCGCTTAACCAACTGAGCCAGCCAGGCGCCCAATAGAGCCCCCTCTTAAAGCCACATCCAGTCCCCAGAGCTTGTGTCTTTGGACCCGGAAGTTGACACAAGTCGTGGTCATACACATTTAGAATAAAACCTGTGGGATTTGTGAATAAGACCAAATCTGAAAGGTTAATCCCTACAGGCACCGTCAGAACTATCCAAAGGACACTGGCTAAATTACTAGAATGGCACCGTCCCCCATTCTTCTAGTAGATTTCTATGAGACAGAGTTTTTGTGCCCCAGTCATTTTTCAAAATGACAGCTGTGAGCTGATATCCCAGTGCACACGCATCCAATAGTCCACTTTCCCGCTGGGGGCCGCTCATTTATTCACTCGACGCCTGTAAGTACCTACTATGTGCCAGGTGCCCTTCCCCATGGTTGGGGCACGTTAGTGAACAAGACAAAACTCCTCTTCTCAAGTGGGGGGCGCCAGGCGATTTGCACCGTGTGTGTGGAGCTGTAGCAGGTGGAGTCAGCAGACCTGGGAAGAAAAACAAAGCAGGAAGGCCTCGAGGGTTCCTCATCCCCTAGGAAAGCTGCACATGGAGGACAGCTCAGGGGAATGTTCTCTGCCCTCTCAGAATGAATGGGCTTGAGGCGTTCACAGGGAGGAGAGAGGACATGGAGATCAACACTGTGTCACCATCACAGGGCAGGGCTGCTCAGACTGTTCCCGTGAGCCCACGAGTGGGTCTGAGCTCACTTAGTCCCCTGCTGGTCGCCAAGATACCAGGCACTGTTGACATGGAGTCGCTGCCAAGATGGGTTTTCTGCTAAGAGGAAGCCAGAATAGGATCTTCGTGGAAATTGCTTCAAGAATTTATGGTCAAGCCTGAGATTAAGGCTTTTGCAAATAAGGCACAATGGTAGGCTGTTTGGTGTCCTGGCTGAAAGGCGGCTGTCTGTGGCCTCCCTGGCGCTCTACAAAGTACAGCCTTCTCTGGGAGAACTGCATAGCACTGGAGAAAAAAGTGTGTCTGGGGTGGTCCAAGAATTTGGCCAAAAGCTGGACTGCCACCCTAACTTTTTATTCTAGGTAATTTTGAATATATATGTCAGGACGAAAGCTGAAAACTGGTGCGCGAAGATGGTTAAGTTGCATCTGTTACGTGTTCCTTTGCAGAGCAGGTTCTCATGGCACGATGACAATGGGATCTAGAGCATCTCTGGCCAGTCTAACTAAATTTAGAGAAGTAATTGCTGTTTTCTTTTTTGGGGGGTGTCGTGGGAGGTGGGAAATGAAGGGAAGGACAGCTAAGATGACAGAGTAGAAATACGAAGTTCTGATGTGGGCGCCCACTTTGCAAGATGGCAGTTGAGCATGAAGTTGAAGTTTGGTTCTAGAAGTACTAATTCATTCTGTTGATTTAACAACATCCCTACCTCCAGAACAGCTTGACCTCTGCAGCTGAGATTAGCTTTCGGCACCCTCGGATTCCGTAGGAAGAGGACATGATGGAATATTTCTGAGCTTTGAAACCTCCCCACTTTGCGGGGAAAGGGTGGTTGCTTCCCTGTAGTAGTGGATAATTCTGCAGCTTGACAGAAAAAGTAGGACAATTAACAACCTGAATGCTGTTAATTAACATGCTGTTCAATTAACATGGAAGAGGTGACCTTCTTTGAAGCTATAAGCACATACAGAAATGTGATAAGCAGAAATAGGGGGAGTCTGAGTCAGGGGGAACGGTGTAGATGAGCATTTTGAAAAAGGTAGAGGAAGTGATGAGATTGCTGATGCTGGAGGGAGGGCTGGGCCGGCTCTCTCTCTCCCCTGGCTCTTCCTCTCTGCATCGCTTCCCTCTCTCATGCACTTTGGCACAAGGGCTCCATGCGGAGGTGCATCTCACCAAGGTGGCGTCAAGGCGTGCCGGGGCGTGCCTGCCCAGGAATGTGGGTCATGGCCCAAGACTCCTATCTTCGGGCAAGATATGTTCCTCCTGAGTTGCCAGTAATTTGAACCTAGGCGTGTGGTGATGATACCCATTTACCTGGACTTACTGGCAGGTCAGGTTTCTAAAGAACATTCGTAGATCAGTGGGATTATACACCAGTGTCACTGTTCCAATTTCTTGACCCAGAATCTGCCACTCTGTACATCATCTCTTTATATTTCATTTCCCTGAAACTCTGAAAAATAAGGCAAAACAAATAGAGTGTTAGTCCACCAAAGCTCTTCATTGTCTTTTTTGCCTATCCCTTGGGCTAAGTCTAAGTTTTCTCCCCAGCATTTTAAGTGTGTGGGAAGGGGTGGATTTCTGGACTCTTGATTCCGTCCCATTGGTCTGTTTGTTTTTATGTCAGTACCATACTGTGTTGATTACAGTAGCTTTGTAATATAGTTTGAAGTCGGGAAGTGAGACGTCTCCAGCTTTGTTCTTCTTTCTCAGGATTACTTCGACTATTTGGGGTCTTTGTGGGTCCAAACCAAGTTTAGGATTATTTTTTTCTATTTCTGTGAAAAATGCCATTGGAACTTTGATTAAGGATTGCATTGAATCTGTGATTGCTCTGAGTAGTCTGAACATTTTAACAGTATTAATTCTTCCAATCCATGAACATAGGCTATCTTTCCATTTATTTGTGTCTTCTTCAATTTCTTTCATCAACTTTTTATAGTTTTCAGTGTATAGATCTTTAACCTCCTTGGTTAAATTTATTCCTAAGTATTTTATTATTTATGATGCTATTGTATTTTTTAAAATTTCTTTTTCAGCTAGATTGCGGTTTGTGTCTAGAAAGGTAATCGATTTCTGCGTGTTGGTTTTGTATCTTGCAACTTGACTGAATTTGTTTATTAGTTCTAACAGCTTTTGGTGGAGCCTTTAGGATTTCCTAAGATCATATCATCTATAAACATCCTTGCTGACTTATATGCCTGTTATTTCTGTTTTGTGACTAATTGCTCTGGCTGGGACTTCCAGTACTGTTGAATAGGAGTTTTGAGAGTGGACATCCTTGTCTTGCTTCTGATCTTAACAGGAAAGCTTTCAGTCTTTCACCGTTGAGTATTATGTTAGCTGTGGAATTATCCCAGAGGTCTGTGTCTTGGTGGGGGGGGCGGGGAGGGCAGGCGTGCATGCCCACATGCACATGTGCACACACACACCCACTGTGGCAGGCTAACTGGTTAACTGACAGGTCAGATAAAACCTCTGACCCTTCACAGTTCCTGATTTAACAGGTGGATGGAAGGAAGAAGCATGTAAAGCGATGTGATTGCCCAGTGGTGCTCAGCTAAGCAGAAGTGGCAGGGGCTGAGTAGCAATCAATAGAATCCCAGTCTCCCAAGTCCCCAGCCAGGGCATGTCCCATCCCATAGCCTGTCTCCTCTGAGTGACCAAGGAGTGGGCAGAGCCTCTCAAATTTCAGTGTGCTTGCAAATCACCAGGGAATGCAGACTCTGCCTCAGCAGGGCTGGGGTGGGGCATGAGACTCCATTTCTCACAGGCTCCCAGGGGATGTGGTGCCGCTTTTTCCTACCACACTTTGAGTAGGGAGATTCCATCCCAGGCTTTGTAATGCTACTGACGTCTATATGCTTTTCAGAAATGTGTCAACACTATATAAAATGTAGGAAATGTTATATGAATAATTTACTCTTTAGCTATTTATAAGTAATTATTAACTTCCTAATTGACCGCTGTATTTATAAGTACCCCACAGAGGAGAAGGGAGACAGGATATGTGAGACCTGTCTATAGGACTGTTTTTTGAGACTTTATTCGGAACGTGTCTGTCACTCTACCTGTTGAGCTTATGATCTGTCTTGTCCTAATTGGGCCTTGGAGAATAAGAAGCTCAGAAGATTGTCCCTGCTATCAATGACCAGAATCATTCAGAAAGTCTCACAGCCAAATAATGACAAATACAAGCCACCGTTAGACCAGGTGCATTAAATACTTAGTCTTACTTTGTCCTCACCTCCTACAGAGGGAGGCAGTGGTCCCTCCTTTTAAGGGTGAGGAAATCTGCTGAGAAAGGCTGATGACATGCCTGAGGTCATTCCCATGGGAACTGACACAAGAAAGATTTGACTCCAAACCTGTTCTGATTCCAAAGACGGCCACTCTGTTGCCTACCACTTATATTCTGGCAACCAGCCCTCTTTTCCCAAAGAGTTTGGGAGAAATTATTAAAAAGAGAGCCTAAAATGTTACCTTGAATTTTAAAGTTCAGAGACGTAATTGTAGTACTAGGATTATCTTGCTAAATACTGGTTTCCATCCAAGCTCCTTTAAGAAGGAAGAGTTTCTGTCATTTTTTTCTTCTACCCCAATTGTCAACCCAAGCTTTACTCTGGTCCAGGCCCGGTGCTGGGGTGGCTTGGGCTCCCATGAGGGCACCCTCACTCCCTCAGCCCGCACAGTGGTCGCTCCTACTCCAGCAAGTGCTGAGACCTCTTGTGACAGGAGCCACGGAGCCAGGGACATGACCGCCCGCCCTGGAACCGCCAGCCCAGTGTGTGGGGGACACAGACCACAAACACTGGGTCCATCTCGATTTCAGACGCCATGGATTGGAGATTCCTAAAGTCAGCGAAGAGAGGAAATCAGACCAGAAAAGCACAAATCAGAGGAAGTTGGCATCGAGGCAAAAACGATGACTCATGGCTACTAAATTCATTATGACTTTAAGTGGAAAAGAGAAATAAGAAGTCTTAAATGGGAAGGGTGGTGCTGCATGGGCCAAAAACAAATACTACTAAAGAATGGAAGAGTCTGTTTTCATTTTACCAGAGGTTCTGAATGCGATTTGTAGATAGAAACAAATGCAAACCCTTTCCAGCTCTGGCAAGGCTGAGCCTGTAGGGTGGATTTCCATGAGAAATGCCTTTGTTGCCTCTCTTGGGTCCGAGGGGAGCCTGAAGCCAAGAGAGGAGGGGGAAGGAGGCTCAGGGCAGCAAGAGTCCGTTGACCCTCCTGCATCTTCTGGGCACTCAGAGCTCCAGACTCTGTGCCTATAGGGCTTTGGTCCCTGGATGGGAGGTGTTGGAAACCCACGCCTGGGGGTGAGCACGAGGGCTCCTCCCTCTGAGTCACTGAGCCGGCATCCCTTAGGGGACAACAGAACCAGGAAAGAGAAATGTTTCCACTTGAAGCTTGAGTTTGATCCAACTCAGGCTGGGCTTATTATCTGTTTATCTGTTGGTCTTCATAGCTTTCTTTTTTAATCCTAGACCATATTTAGGACTATGACACCAAGCAGTGTAGGGACATGGAGTCGCCTAGGGCCAGCCTTCCATTGTCCGCGTGAAATGTACATGAAGCAGCTTGGCCTGGAAAAGTCTCATGCTGGGGATGGAGCCAGGGCTCCCTGAGTCCTGGCCCATGGCTCCTGGGTGGTCCCAGGTACAGCACTAACCTTCGGGACCTGGCTCTTCATCCGTAGCATGACATTTGTAGATAAGTCTTTTCTCTAATGGGACTTTGATGATGAAAACAGAATGAGGGAAAATGAATATTTGTAGGCTTTGAAGAAAAGCACACATGAATTAATAACAGTCACGCATTTATGGAGTTCCTATTAGGTGGCTGGGACTTCACTGGACTCTGGAGGAGATGAGAAAACATAAGTCAGTCCTCAAGACACATGAGCAGGTGGATCGGTCCTCAGTGAGGCCGTCTGCATTCTTTTGGTGGTAGAGTAGATCCTGGGTAGGTAATGAGTTATTTCAGACTTAAACAGGATTAAAGGTGCTGTACCTGTAAATCTTTCTAAAGTTTTTACTGAGAATTATTGTATGACATTTTTAGGACAGCGCAAGGAAATGGACTGTCTGTGCGCTACAGTTCGCGGAACAAATCTCTCGGGTTTTCTTTTGTGCTCTATGGTTTTTTTCTGCACCCAAACAATGCATCATTTGTATTACAGTATTTGCTTCAATAATCTTCCAAATGAACACCGTGAAAATGCACTCAGATAACACACAATCCCGACTAAGATGCAGAGCAAGAGGGACGAATCTCCTTTTCACATATCCTTGGGAGTTCTGTCACCACTGAAGGTGTCACGGTATAATGAGGATGAAGATAATGGCATATAATAAAACGTATAGCCAACACAGACCAAGATTTTTAAAGAGGCAGGAGCTTGGTTTCGCACATTTGTTCTTTAGCTTTAGCTTCTGGCCCAGAGCCTGCCATATAAGCTCTCCTTGTGAAGTGCCGTGTGTTAATTAGGGACTGTAGCATGCTGTCTTTGTCTACTAAAATTGCTCAAGAGCTGCTTTGTTTTATTTCTTGCCTGGGTATTTTTTTTTTTTTAAGATTTTATTTATTTGACAGAGAGAGACACAGCGAGAGAGGGAACACAAGCAAGGGGAGTGGGAGAGGGAGAAGCCGGCTTCCCGCCGAGCGGGGGAGCCCAATGTGGGACTCGATTCCAGGACCCTGAGATCATGACCTGAGCTGAAGGCAGACGCTTAATGACTGAGCCACCCAGGCGCCCTTGCCTGGTTATTCTTAATGATCATTCCTATATGTGCCTCCATTCGTCATCTGTTAGTTCTTCCCAAGAGTCCTCAGGACATGGGCTTAACGGGACTCGTGTTAGAATGACCCAGAGGCGCTGAGTATCATTTCCAGTGTTCCGTAGCCCCTGAGTTGTTCTTACGAAACGCCAGGGTGCACGAGAAGGACCCAGTTAGGAGACCTGAGCTGGGCCAGCTGCACCGCTAGCTAGCTGAGCAAGCTTTGCAACTCAAATTGTATCTCTAGGAGAGGAGACGCATACATATGTAGAGGGGCGGTTGAATTCCTTTCCATGGTTTTTAACATTTTTGTCTTCTGTTTGAATCTAGTGGGCTGTTAATACTGTATCTTCCCTCTCCTCTCAGCTTAAGAGTTTGTGACCATAGGGACGCCTGGGTGGCTCAGTCGGTTAAGCGTCTGCCTTCAGCTCAGGTCATGATCCCAGGGTCCTGGGATCGAGTCCCACATCGGGCTCCCTGCTCCGCGGGGAGCCTGCTTCTCCCTCTGCCTCTGCCTCTCTCTCTCTCTCTATCTCTCATGAATAAATGAAATCTTTAAAAAAAAAAAAAAAGAGTTTGTGACCATAAATGCTGTTTTCGAGGGACTAAATGTTTAGCTTTCTTTCATAAACTGCTTACTGTTTCAAAGGGACCCTGGTAGCGGAGGCTGATGAGACAGCAGGTATGTACGGTGTATCTGTCTGTGTTTCTTTGGCATTGACGTTTTATCAAGGGACATGGCTCTGAAGGATGGCCATGCCTTCTAATGGCCAGGATTTTGTAGCCCCAGTGGCCAGAAGCATAATGATGTGCAAAGAGGATTTTTCAGTACATTGATCACTGGGTGTCTTGCCACGCAGCTTCTGTGATGGATACTCGGTTCTGTGGGCTCCTTCCTAACCACAGTCTAAAGGGTGGTGGGGAATAGTAATTGAGAGAATCATCATGAGCATTTGCTGTTGGGTGGTGGGTGTGAGCAGGGTACTGCTGTCAGGGGCTAAGCGTCATCATAGATGTTGACATCTTCCCAGTGGGTTTCCTTAAGGTGACTGGTGCGTCCCCATGGCACCTGGGCCTGGTGGGGTGTGGCATCCAGCAGCTGATCCCTGGGCAGCCGGGACTGGGTTTAGAGTTAGCAGCTGCTTGTGGGAGGGATGGGGGAGGGAGGAGAAAAGATTTCTTCTCACTGTCCAGGGATGTACAGACTTCAAAGGGAGTTTACTTGGCACAATTGATGTGTTCCTGAAAAGTTTATCTTTATTTCCCTATTGACGTGACTTCAGAGACTTTTCAGCCCCATTTTCCCCGACTCTCTTCTGATGGCACTTGATTTCTCCTGCTCCCCTACATCCTGTTGTCTCTGAAAACTGAACCGCAGTAAGCACGCTGGGACGCCATGCTTCCGAATTGGCCACAGCTGTCAGCCAAAGGGGCACAGTCACTGTGGGGTGGGCGCTGAGTCGAGTGGTATAGAAATTACCAAGAGCGACCCTGGTCAATTCTTGGATCATCTGCTGGAGAAATTAACAACAGTATTCATCTCTGCTGAATCCAGGCGTGCTGGATCATCAAGAGGATTCATGTCAGGTCCAATTTGGGATCATCAAATTAATTGTTACATGTGACAAACTGACGTGTAAAGTGATAAATAACTCCGTGCAGCCTCCCTGTTAAAATTCCACGGTGAGTTTTCATGGCCAGGGGGCTCAGATGATGGACAGGGCAGGAGAGCTCCCTTCCTAAGCAGCCTGCCGAGTTCCTTTCCATGACCTATTTGCCTAGAAACCTTCATTAACCCATTTACTTCCTGGCGGTTGTGTAAATTCTTAGCATTTTTCTTCTCCCTCCCCAGATGAACTCTGGGGAATTGCTCTCGAGGGGTGCTCTTCACCTAGCACCTGTTTTATGAGCCCATGTGCCGGGTCATGGGACCCGGGTCAAGAACTGCGTGTTAAACAGCCACAAAGTCAGAGGCTTTTGCCGTGGGAACCCACAAACAGGTGGGGCTTCTACCCCGTGTCCCCAGGCCGGGAGAGTGGAACAGGGCACGGACTCGGCTACCCGAGCGCCACCTGCAGGCGGGAGGAGGCATTAGCAGCACATGGGCTGGGAAGTTACTCCTAGTGTATTTAGAGCCATGCCTGTCCTGTTAGGCTCAGCCTGTCCTGTTAGGCTCAGCCCATCCTGCTACGGAGCCGGGGACACCAGGCTGACTACGGTGTCTTTAGTCTCTGCAGCCTTTGTCACTGAGACGTCCCTCTCTCTCTAACAGCAGCTCAGCCAGCTCAGCACCCATGCTTGCCATGGGTGGCGCGGGGTAAGGCTGGACTGCAGGAAGTCCCCGCGGGGCTGGGGGGGACCCCTGGCCCCCCGATGGGAGACCCCATAGTCTGCGTGTCTGCACGTCTATTCCGTCATTCTCCAGACCCTTCCGAATTCGCTCCTTTACAATTTTCCCGACTTTGTTTTTGTTTACTCATATTATAGGTTTCCTTGCCATAAGAAGGAGATTGTTACCAAATATCATTTTAAATTGTGATCTTTAGAAATTTAATAACGAGATTTCATGATAGGTCTAGTGACCGCTGTTGTTTGGATATCCATACGTTACGAAATCCTGCATGACAGTAATGTGGGGTGAAAGTCACAGGTGCTCCCAACAGCATGGGGGCTCATTGCCTGAATTCGTAGGAAAGGGAGTGTGAAATACCAGGTGCTGATGAGGACGAGGTACGAGGCGGGTTGGTTTTCCCCTCGCCGCATTCGTGGGTGCCCTGATTTCCATTTCGGAGCCCCTTGGGTTAAGAACCTCATCCTGTGCCTCTTAGAGCTGTATTATATCATATAGATTATAGTATTATATCAACACAGATACGTCTAAACTCACATGCCAGGCTTGCATCAGACAGCTTTTCAAGGCTCTGGATGTCGGTGTGATGCTCACAGTTCCAAACCCCAGATGTGCCTCCAGTGTGAAAGAACCCACGGCTTAGTTGGAAGGATTCGGCTGCCAGTCCCGATTACCCTTTTCATTCTCACACGCAGCAAGAACGCACATGGGCAGACTGATGAAATTTCACCTCCTTGGAGGAGCATTCCCTGACGCTCAGCCCTCAGACCTCGGTGCTGTTTTCTCTTCCCCACTGGAGAACATGCGTGTCCTCCCGCTGAGTCCTCGCCCCAATGACGGCTACCTGCTGAATGGCTCGCCCCAGCTTCACTGCCTGTCCCGAGCTGCCCACTGGCTGGAGGGCCAGCCCCATCCGGTGGCGGGCTTCAGCTCAGCTCTGCAGTGGGGTGGAGCACAGGGAAATCAGTTCGGGGCAGAAAACTTGGGTTTCACTCCCAGCTTTGTGACCTGTTGCCTGATGTGATTATGGGAAAAGTACTTAAGTTCTTACAGCCTGGGCTCCTTGGGCATAAATTGGGGGTAAAAATGATGACCCCTCACAGGGTGAAAAGATACCACCAACTCTCATACGATAAGGCACTTTATGAATGACGGCTATTGATGGATCATTGGGAAAGCCAAGGGCTTTTTCAGCCAAGACTTCAAGGCTCATTTATAGACCCTCACGCTTGCCTGGCCCTGGCTGGGGGCTCCTGGTGGTCTTGTGGGCTCCTACTCTGTGTAGCCCCACCCAGTCTCACTGCATCCGACCCCCCTTGCAGACCTGTCTTCCCCCCATGTTTCCCTGAATCTGGGGCCCGAGCAGGCCATGTCTGCTTGCTCACCGGAACTGTACCAATCCTTCAAGACCCACGCAAGCTCCTTTTCCACAAAGCTTTCCCTCACTGCCACAGCCGCCGGGGGTCTGCCCCCACCTGACTTCTTGATACTCGAGCTCTGTGTGCCTCTGCATCCGTCCACTCGGGCGGACCCAGTGCCAAAGGCTGGGGGCTCAAACAACAGACACGGATCATGTCACAGTTCTAGAGGCTGGGAGTCCGAGATCAAGGTGTCGGCAGGGTTGGTTTCTCTCTCTTGAGGCCCCTCTCCTTGGCTCGTGGATGACTGTCTTTCCTCTGTGTGTGTCTGTGTCCAAGTTCTCTCTTCTTATAAAATCGCCAATCCTAGTGGATTAGGACCCACCCTAATGACCTCATTTTAACCAAAGGTCTCTTGAAAGACCCTGTCTCCAAACACGGTCATATTCTGAGGTCTTTGGGTTAGGACCAGGGGACACCATGCAGCCTGTAACAGCCCTTCCCTTAGCATGCGGTCATCACCTGTCAAGTCCTTCCGGCTGCCCGTGCTCTGTGTTTCCTGGAGACTGTCTTCTCGTTGAGGGAGCATCATGCCCTAGATCCCTCACGCACCCCTGCAGGGCTTGAGGCCTCACTCGGAGGACAGCGTGAGAAGGATGTAAACAGGGACCTCACTCTAAATGAGCTGCTTATGGATTAATCAGGAAGACAGGGCATAACACTTGTGGTCAGGACAGGGAGAGGCACCAAGACTGAAGTAGAAGAGAAAGCACCGTAGGGGTTCTGGGGATTTTAAACGCCAAAAGAGTAGTAGGAGAGCGTGACCAGCATAGCTCCCCGAGCATGAACGACACTGGAGAAGGCCAAGTCCGTCTCCCAGAGCACCGGTTTCTAAAGAAGAGAAAAGCTTCAGGCCCCAGCTGGGTGGGAGGCCGGCCGTCTGGTGTTGTTGGCCATGCTGACCCCTAGGCCTGCCTGCCCTCACCTTCCCCTGACAGCGAACAGAGAGTATAAGCCTTTGCGCTCCCTCATCGCACACCCTGGGAGTGTGTACCCCCAGCAGGGGTTGTGTCACACTTGACAATTTCAAATACTTCAAGAGATCACGTTTTACATTCAGTCATGTTCAAATGAAGGCTCACAATGGTTATTTTATTTGCTACGTTACATTTTTCCTCTGTCCCCTTTCCTCGTTCCACGTGCGCCCAGGGTAAGCTCATCCCCACTCACAGATTTTCGGACCGTGAGTGGGGATGAGCTAAGCCCGTATCCAGCTGTCCAGCCCTCACCGCCTCCCCTGGTTCAGGCTGGTATTGCCAGCTTTCAGCTGGGCATCTCCGTTTGGAGACAAACGAAATTCCACTTGCCCCTCCCCCGTCCTACCTGCTTCTCTTTCGTCCCCCGCCTCGCACCTTAAAGCCCGAGGTGGTGGCTTTCTTGCAGCCACCTCGCCCCCCCAGCGTGACCACACACGGTACGCTGCGTGCACCTCCAGGCCCGTGCCCATCAGCAAGAGTCTGGATGTTTCCAGAGAAAAATCACACAACCGAGCCGACTGGACTCACTCCTGATTTCATGGCAGAGCTCTGTGCAGTTCACTTTCCCCTTCCTGAGGGGCTGCCATCCTCAGCCCCTCTCTGCCTCACGTTCACGGTCTGAGCCCCAGGAGGGTGAGAGCCCCCCGAGGAGATCCAGGCCTGGGCACCTGTGCGTTCCTCCATCCTGGGCACTGGTGCTGAGGGTGCTCCACGGGCCGCCCCCCCTCTTCAGCGCCCCTGCTTCTGCTCCTTGAAGCCACAAAGTGTTGAAGTTGTGTTTGTAAAATCTCTCTCTCCTCTCCTTCGAATACTCAGTGTGTGCTGGGCTGTGGAGTGAAGAGTGTGGGGTGCGCTGCAGGCAGCCGGTCCCCAGGGAGGCGCTCGGGCCGGGGCAGGTTGAGTGGGCGCAGAAAGGTTTCGAGTCTGGGTGCTAAGCCTGGGCTAAGCTGAACCTGGGCGTTTTCCCCAGGGCCACACCACAGGCCGAGTGGGAGGGCACCGTCTGCCTATGTCTCTGATGGGCCAGGGGCCTCCATAGGACAGTGCACATTCCTCAGCCAAGGTGTCCCCAGATGCGGCCTTCCAGCCGTGTTCCCTGCACCTGCACTTCCCACTGCACCTGACTGCTAGCTCGTGGTTTTGGGAACCCCTGGGAACCCCTTGGCAGACACCCGTGACTCAGGGCTCTGTGTTGTGGCTGTGGGGACAGGTTTCCTGGAAGCATCTTGGTGCCGTGAGCTGAGTTCAGGATGGGGGGGGGGGGCGGTTAAACCTGGTTCTGCCAGGGTCGCCCTGTGGCTTTGGCCACATGCCTGTGATGTCCTGAGCCTCAGTTTCCCATCTTGGAGATGGGGCAGCGATACCTCATTCAGAGGATTTTTCGGAGGATTTCATGTCACAGAGGCTGGTTAAGGTTTCCGCATGGTGCTGGTCAGTAGCAGCACTCAGGAAATACCAACCTGCTTTGCTCCACCTAAGGCGTCAGGACTGAATTTTCTAGATGGGCATGGGGGGGTGGTATTTTTGCAGTGTGTGTGTGTGTGTGTGTGTGTGAATGTGAATGCAGATTAAAAACTTTCCTTGTTTGTCTGAATTGCCTCAGCATATGGTCGTGAATTTTCCCTAACTTGTTTCTGAAAGTGGAAGTGAGCAGGACTCCAGGGCTGCCCCTCCCCACCTTTGAGCACAGCCTTGAGTCCTGCCAGCATCTTGGGGGGGGTGGAGGGGTGGGGGGTGAGACACAGATCGCCAGCATGGGCCCCCCTCCCCCGAGGTTCTGATTGAGTAGGTCCGGGTGGGACATGATAACATGCATTTCCAGTCAACACCCAGATGAATTGACGCTGCTGTGTAGGGACCGCACTTGCAACCACTGCCCTCAAGAATACAAGCAACACCTCTATACGTTGTTTAGAGACAGCCACTCTTCCCTTTTGAGGGCCTCACCTGGGACATGTTACAAGTAGCTAAATGTCAGCTTATTTGGCATTCCCCACATTGTCAATGCCAGTGTGAGCTGTGGGAGTGTTCCTCGGGTAGCCTTGTTCAAAGCCTGCTTCGTAGCATGCCCGTCCTATAAATACTCTGATGACGAGTCCCATAGTCGGAGAAGTCAGGCAGTCGTCCTCCTGTGGTCCCCAGCTGGGAACCTCCCACCTGGCCAGAGACAGCCACACAACCCCACATGCAACCCCACGTGCAACCCCATGCGCTGTGCCGTGGGAAGTCTGTGAAGACAGCTGGTCAACGGGGTGGGAGAGGAAACCCTCTCCAATGGTGGGATTTCTCGAACACATTACATATTTATCCCTTCGTCTCTGGGAGTACATTCTGTTTGGGTCTTGAACCTTGAGCCGCAGTTACACTGTCTTAACCAGACTGTTGTGGGATCTCGTGAAACTGGGCTTCTGTCACCGGCCCTCCCACGTGATTTGCCTGACTTTTCATAGGAATATGCGTACACATCTGGATAGCAAACGTAAGAAAACTAAGAAACTCGTGCAGTAGAACTTGACCAGTCTGTATTAATTCTAGTGAATGGTAGGGTGATAGACTTTTTAAGTTTCCAAATTATAAAATATTTATTAAAAAATAGGGTATTGTTACTTTCGTGATCATACTGTAAGTCGGACTTGTCTAATTAGTGCTGCCAGTAAATTCTCATAGAGGAGACGTGACAATGCATAAGTAAGACTTATTTGTAACAAACATACCAATATTTGTGTATAAATTTTCGTTGTAGGGTGCTTTGGGTTTCTTCCCAAAACCTTATTTTCTTAAGGGGTTAATATTCTTCCTACCATCTTGTCTATGTTGCCTGTGTGTCCCCCCTTTCTTCTAATGAACACAAACTTCAAAATTAGTGAAACCCAACTAAGTAAGGTTTTACTCTATTGGAAAAACGACTCACATGAACACACACGAGCAGCGCCCCGCCGCCCAGCAGGTGCCCTGCATATCTGGTCTAAGGATGTTTGACTGTGGTCAGAGCCTTAGCTGTTTGTCCCTAAACCCCATTCCTGTAGCTGACCTATAACACAGGGTTGTCTGCATGACCATACTGTGCCTTTTGCTCATTGGTTACGATTACAGGGAAAAACGGAAGCATGGGAGGGTTTTTCTTTTAATGCATTCCGTCAGAGAAAACTGTGTTTTCCAAACTGTGGGTTGTGGCCCATGGGTGGATCATGAAGTCAGTTCAGTGGGTGGAGACCAGCATTTTTTTTTTTTAATGGACTAGGATCGAGCAGAAAATATCAGAGTGCACTCCAGGCTGTAAGAGTCAGACTGCGTTTTATGTATGTGTGTCCGTGCACTGGGTCCCAGAGTTAAAAGATCCAAGTTTTTATTGTGGGTCATGGTCAAAATATGGGACAGCCATTTGAAAGAACATAGCTCAAGCAATTCCAGATAGAAGAGAATGACTAACTTAAGATGAAACATGTCTTGCTTAATGTCATACTTTGGGCCCCTGCGCCCCAAATCCTCTCTGGGCTTTGGCGGTGCCACACCCCTGTGACCCACCTGCTAACTGAGCTCCAGCAACCCCGAGTTTGTACCCTCAGTGGAATTCCTTCACACTGTTAAAGGTTGATACGTGCTTCGGGGTAGCGTCCAGCTCTTGGGACCCAAGAAGACAGAGTTGCCCCCAGTCCGCTCTCCCTGGCCCCTGGCCCCTGGCCCACCTTGTGTGTGGTGCTCACTCACCTGACAGATGCCCCTCCTCGCTCAGCTAAGTGCTCTTCTTTTGGAGCTCAGCCGAAACATCACGCTCTTCCAACCCTGCTGTTCATACTCCTAAAGCACCTTGTCCTTCCCGGTCCCAGCTATTTGCCTGGATGTAGGCTTTCAATTTCCTGTTATTTGTTCCACGGTGGCCCCCAGCTTCCTCGGATGTGTGCAGCCTGGCCCACTGCCTCAGAGGCAGATTGCTGGCTTCTCTTTAAAGCCCCCTATGACCTCTCCGTGTAGGTTTTGGACTTAGCCTGCCCCTTTGCATCTTACAGTTGTGGGAATCCCAATCAGGAAAGGAGAAATTGCTTGGCCAGGGTTCCATGATTAGGGGAAGATGGGATGATTTGTATTGTTCCCGAAGAAAGACCAGAACTGTCCGTGCATCGGGGTTCCTGACCTCTCAGTGCTTTTCCCCACACCTGTCTGGAACCTGCAGTGTAGGATTGACATGCACACAGCTGGTGGCCTCTTAGATACAATTTAGTGTATTAAATTCAGATAAGCATTTTCATGCCCCTAGCTGCTGTTCTCAAGTTAGTAAAAGTGTGTTGCGGATAAAATTCCATTATAGTTTTGTCTCACAAACTATTAAAAGAAATTCTCCCTAGAAAAAATGTTTCTTATCTGCCCGGTCATTGATTGGTAAAGTTAGTCTTAACCAGCCTGTCTGATTTTCTTATAAACCCAGCAACACTTGGGTGAATTCACACAATGGTGCCTTAGCCAAAAAAAGGCCTTGAAGGAGTTTAAGGTTTGGACTCTGAAAAGCACCGACTGCCATTAGGGGCCCAGGCTCCTGAGCTGGGGTCCTGGCTCACCCTCTCACTGGCTGTGTCGCCTTGGGCAGCTTACTAACCCTCCCTGTGCCTTGGTGTCCTCATCTGTAAAGTGTGAGTGATGTTAGCTCTTACTGAGCAGGCGGTCGTGAAGATCACATGAGTCGGTGTGTTGACAGCGCCTGGAAGCACAGAGTAAGAGAAATATTAGCTCTCATCAGTAGTATTCCGTTATGACTCTGTCTCTTGTTATTTTACAGTCAAACCCTGGAACTAAAAGTAACCCTAACCCTCTGTAAGGGGCTAGAATATTTAAGGCCCGGGGTGTTTAGAAGGACACCTTTGCCTCTTCTCTCTGTGTAATGCATTCCTCATGGAAGGTGTGACGGGAGCCAGGTGGTCAGTGCTGCTCCCAGGCGCTGCAGGCCCATCGGGCTTTAGGGCATCTTCCCAGCGTCGCACTGTTTTCATAGAATTACTGATGCTGCGCTAAGCTCAGACTCCCAGTGCAGCATTTGGAGGTGACTGTGGCTACTTCCTCGTCCCACCTCACAATGCATGTTCGAGAAATGCTTTGCTTCCAGGGAGCTCACGTGACTTCAAGGGCAGTAACTGCCCAAACGAATGTCACTTTGGGCTGGCTCACTAATCTTCCACCAAGGGCACTTGGTCCAGCTCCCCCACCTGACCAAGGATTTCAGAACTTCTAGAATTTCCTAACACATGCGTCCATTAAAGAATTGCAGAGGGAAATGAGACTGCAAAGGTATGACTTCACCTTACTTTTAAATCTGCCTTCCCATCCCCTTGCTCGTAAAAAATTGTACTGAGTTGGAAAGGAAAATCAGAGGAGAGCAGAAGGCGTTTTAGACTGAAGTTGAGTTCCCCTTACTTCATTAAGAATGTGCTGTCCACCAGGTTTTGCAGACAATGCAGGCCAGCAAGGGCATCGGCCCTGGAGGGGACGCTCTTGTCCCACCACAAATGACAAGGCACCGGGCATCAGAGCTGGAGACACAGCCCTGCTCTCAGACAGCAGTGGCGCGCGCTCAGGCTCGTCCACCCAGGGACCCCATGGCCCGTGGCCTGGAGGGAGCTGGCGGTGGAGATGGAGGAAAGGGAGGAGGTTGGAGAAATGGATTCCTTAGACAGGGTCTCCTGATCATCGCATTGGGTTCTGTTTCAGCCTTCCAGGGAAAACACTTTCCCAAATGGATAAGCTGCTCTCGACTCCGCGTAAAATCATACATTCAGCAGTGGAACTGGCCTTTAATCAGTGTCCCGGAGTGTGTCGATGTTAATCTGCCCCCAAGGGGTTCCAGATTCGAATGCGTTTAGGAAACATAGGTTCAAAGAAGTTAATCCGCTTTCCACAAGTTGTCTCTGGGCCCTGGTATCTGAAGGGCATTTAAATTCCCAGGAAGAGGAGACAGGAACGGTGGTGCCAGAACCCGGTTGACCAAGGTCACGCAAATCACATTGCAGGACTGGAGACAGACTGACAGACTCGGGGCCACAGTCCAGAGGGCTGTGTGTGTGGCAGGTGTCAGGAGGACAGTTTGCGGGAGAATTTGAGGACCTGAGTTCTTGTCCCAGCTCTACCTCCTCCCAGGCCCCTGACCACAGGGGGCCATGGCCGCCTCTGCAGCTCGGCTGCTTCCTCGTGTGAAAGGAGACCAGCGCTTCCCCGGGGCCGGCCGCCCTGCAAGCCTGCAGTGAAGACACTGGAACATGGGCGAAACGCGCTCTGCAATCAGCAAAAAGCCTACAGATGGAAGACAGGGCGTTCGTACACTGTTCTCTCTGCCAGGAAAGGACTGGGGGCAGCTGACCACTGGGGAGAAAATCTCTGCTTCCATTTGTTTTCTTCTGCCTTGCCGAAGGTTTTGCTTACATGCATGAATCATATTTACTCTGTACAGATAAATGTAGAGCTGCCCGCAGCTTCTCCATGTAATCCCAGATTGCCTGGGATCATTGCCTATGATACTTTCCACATCTTGACAGCTGTGCTCTCTTGTTTCTTCCAAACCCATTCCTCTTTCTTGGTGCTAGAGGGAGTGGTAGCCAGAGCTTGGTGGGAAGCCGTCATTGGAAAATGCCCAGGTGTCCCCAGGACAAGCAAAATGCACAGTCCAGAGGCCTCGGAAAACTGCAAAGGTTTTCTGTCTTCATGCTAAAACTCCTACAGTGGCAAAAATGGCTATTTATAGTCCTTATTTGTCCTACTTAGTGTAATACCCAGACATTTTGCTGTAGAAGATATTAATGGGTTTAAATACGGGGTGTTGCCCCAGACCGCTCTGGGAGCGGTCATTATACATGATCTCTGTAATGTGTTGTCTTTTATAAAATTTTGGGGGAAAAAATCTGTATTCTGAAACCTGTCTGGCCCCAAGGGTTCCAGGTAAGAGGTCAGGGGCTATCATGGGAACTGAGGCACAGAGCACACTTGAAGATGAATGGCACCCACGCCGGCCAAGGGTTTGAGGAGCAGGCCACACTGTTGCTGGATCAAGGTGACAGGTGGCCACACCCATGCCAGCGCTCATCACTGTTGTGGCTCCTGGCGGACGCCTCCCTCCTCCCTGCTGTTGCTTCCCTCTGGAAGCCATAGACAAGGCGGTGCCAGGCCCTGGACCGCATGGTGGGGACCCAGCTCTCTCCTCCATCAGGGCTCTTCGGGACCCCCCCACCCAGGCTGTCCAGTAAAGAAGCAGTTGGGGCACGGGAAGCTCACTACCACCAAAAGCCAGCAGTATTTCATGAGCCTTAGAAATCTCGTTGTACCCGTCCATTACAAATCATTGAATTAGCACTGCATATTTATAGCAACTTCTTAATAGTTTAATAATTTACTCATTCCTTATGGATCCTTTGGTATATTTCTTTTAATTGGTGGAGAAAAGAGTCCTTTTAGAGCTGACTTCCCTGGCCCCTCCCTCGGTGATGCTTCCAGAATTCCAAAACAGAATCCTACACAACTGTTCCTAAGCGTAAAGTACCTGACGCCCAGCATATCGACCTGTCCACCTGGATGGAGGCCGGCGCTTACCTCCCTTTGCCTGCACCCGGGGCTGCCTCACCTCAGTAGCCAGCCAGCCGGTCTCATCCCAGCCCTGAGACTCAGGTCACTGGCATTTAGTGTCGACACTTGGGTTACATGGATTATGAGACCGTAAAGGGACCTGACGTCATGAATATTGTTTCTAAGGGGGAAGAAATCTTTCCACATGCCAATAAGTGACTGCTCTGTTTTGGAGTCCTCTCCTTTGTGAGGTGCAAGCTACTGCCCTGAAGTGGGTCATTCCTCACCGAGCCCCGTATTTCCCTCATGCCTGTCAGTGCTTGGTGATGACAGGAAGTCAGTAGAAGCAGGCCCTGTGTCCCCATATGGACTCGTGCAGATGAGCAAACCCGCTCGTTAGGGGACGGCTGTAGGTGAGGGGGAAGTCCCTGGGTCCTTCAGGCATTTGAGAATCCAGCTGAGGAGGCAGAGCCTGCTAGACTGTCCTTGTGAAGGCAAGGGATGGTGGCTGCACATCTTTATCTTCTCCAAGTTCCTGAGAAAATGCCTTAGACAGTGTAGTCCCTTTTGCATGGAGCTGAGCTTTCGTCATGGGTGAAGTCACACCATAAAGAGATGCTGGTTTCTTTCCACGGTTGGCTGCTTTTGAGCCTGGGCCTCAGTCTGGTCACCTGTATATTTTGAACCACTCTAGATTTTTAGGGAAGTATGACAAGAGTCCCACAAAGAAATCCAGCCCTTGTTGGCAGCTACCAGGAATCGCCATATAGAAAGGTGGGGGGGGGGGGTGGTTCTGTTAAATTTCTTAATTCAGACTCTCGAAAACGGTTTTAAGGAGGACGTACCCTTCCTTCTCCTTTTTCTGCCCCCAGCACGCTGATTATTTAAGATTCTACGGATTGTTCCATCACCATTCTCAAGCTTGACGTGAGGTGACCTGAAAAAGTGCCTCTTGGCCTGAGCTCGCTCTTAATAGGGAGAAAACTATGGACAAGTTCGAGATTAGTCTGGCAGTCACCAGAGGAACAGCCCAGTAGCTTGGGAACCCCAGGTTCCCTGCCGATCCCCAGCTTGCCTGGCGCAGCTAGATTGGTAGGTAACAAAAATAAATGCACCTGATCTCTAATCACTCCCTTGCGAGCCTCTGAGGCTCTCCACGCACGAGGAGTTACATGCATTTCCAAGACATGAGCAACAAACAGCCCCAGTTAAACCCCAGGTGGATTTGCTCCTGTCTCTCGTGCAGACCGGGCCAGCCACGCGTGTGGCTTTAACAGCATTTGCTGAGGCTCTTTGTGCACCAGACACTCTGCAGGTGCTGAGAACAAGTTCAGCCACCGCCCTTGACCTTGAAGGGGAGCTGGGTGTGCACTTATCTAAGTGGGGAGTTTTTGTGGGAACACAGCTGAAAACCCGCTTCAGCCAGCGGATCAGGGAAGGCAATGGGAAGATAACATGGGAGCAGGCCTTTGAGGGAGTATTTACCAGCCGGCTCGGTGTTCAGGTCATGCAGGCAGTGACGCCTGGGTGACTCGGTTGGTTGGGTGACTGCCTTCAGTTCCGGTCACGATCCCAGGGTCCCAGGATTGAGTCCCATGTCAGGCTCCCTGCTCAGCGGGGAGTCTGCTTCTCCTCCCTCTCCCTGCTCCCCCTGCTTGTGCTCTCTCTCTCTCTGTCAAATAAATAAATAAAATCTTTAAAAAAAAAAAAAAGGTCATACAGGCAGAGGGGACACCAGCATTTCTTCCACGCACAGTGAAACTCCTAAAAGCCCCAGGAACTTTGAGGATCACTCTAGAATTCTGTGTCTCAGCTTCGAGCGACCATGCAACATGTTTAGATGGGTATGTTTTTGAGGGTGCAACGTGGCGCTCCTTGAAATTACGCCAGGACAGAGGCCGAGCCCGACAGCCAGCTCCAGGAGTCAGGGACACATGACCATCCCAGGGATAACTGAGGCTGATTCTACCTCCCCTCTACTGGTCAAGGAGGAGGCAGCAGGAGGTTAGCTGCTTTTTTTTTTTTTTTCCTAGGAAAGGATAGGAAGGCAAACATCATGCCATCTGCCTTTGTCTCATTTTGAAGACTGCGTTGCAGAAAATGTTTGTACTTCTGTCACAGAGTGGTTTAGGACGCTTTCACAGCCATGTTACTGCACCATAAAGATGCTGTCTTTTCCTTTCTACTCAGATCAGCACTCTTTTGAGGCAAATGCTGAGGAAAAGCAACAAACTGCACCTTGAGCTTGAGAACTCCCCTTTGTGGTTCTTTGTACCTGATAGAACTTACTTCTTTAAGATCTTGCTCCAAGTTAGTGCTCCTATTCCCTCTACACCTGCCTTTGTGAAACAAGCAGCATCGATGCAAATGATTTTGATCTGGGTGCTTCGTTCACGTTCACGTATCTCATTTGGAATACCGCACCTTTGTTTCCTTGGGGAAGCCTCAAGGTAAGGGGCTACTTTAGGTCCCTGTCGTGCCTCCACTTACCCCAGGCAGGCTCCCTGCTCCACATGGGTGTCACCTTTCCTTGGGGTCCCTCCCTCTGGTTTCCAAGGTGACAGCTTGATCATCAGATGCTCCCCTGAGGCTATGGAACAGCACAAACACAGGGGATTTCCACCCGCTACTCCCGGGGCCACAGAGTTTCTGGAATAGTCCTGCTTTCAAATATTCTCTCCCACCGTCCACACGAGATTTCCATTTGTCAGGCAGTGTGTTCTGGTTTTGGATAACAAAATGCAAAGCAGTCGAGTTATCCCACCTATAAGGTAGGGGCCCTGGGTTCATTGGCAAGTCTATCTTGAGTTGCAGTCCACCGTGGAGAGCCCCGGGGCCCTCACGCAAGTTAGACTCCAGGAGGGCAGCCAGGCCCCCGTCTGTGTCTTTAGTACCCAGCCCTGTGGCTGCCACCAGTGGTTGCTCAGAAAACGTTTATTCGATGCAGGGGCCCAGGCACGGTGGTAGCCATGCAGAGACCCGCATACAAGACCTGCCTGCCATGCCCCTGGCCTCTGTGCGGTCTTGGACCCCAGCTGTGTCACGTCGAGCTCCCCAGCCAGAACCTACTCTTCAACTGAAATGTCCATCTCTCCCAACCCTAACAAACTCTGCCTTCTGCGGGGCCAGCAGGGTTAAAGGAAAAAGAGAAAAAGGCCCCATCTTCCTTTTCCCAGCCTTGTTTGCATTGCATTCTAGATCATTTACATTTGTTGTGATTCGCCACTGTCACTGACCCCCACTGTCATTGACCCACCTCCTATGAACTGTAACCGTGCTGTTCTGACACGTTGCCTCACTCCCTCAGAGTAGGTGGGCCTTAGGTGTGGATTTATTTGCCTAACCGTGGTGGGGGGAAGGCAGGCTCTGGTATGAGGCCCCGTTCTTGCATGCCATCTCAAAGCGAGGATTATAAAATCAAAGTTCTCCTTTGATTCCCTTATACATAGCTCTTCCCCCTCGAAGCACATCACATCCAGCCTGCCGAGAGGTCAACCAGGGTGTCTCAGCGGGGGCCTCCCTGTTTGTGGCTACGGCCACAGGACGGTCTCTCCTTGGTCTCCATCCTGACCCCACCTGGCCACATCCACATCGTGGTCTTTGAGCAAAGCCTCAGCTTGCCGGGAGCCGTCCTCCAGGCACCAGGATGTGCTCCTCCATTCTTCCTTTTACATGTAGGATAGCCTACACAGGGGCTGCCCTGTGCCCCTTCCCCCCCCCCCACTATAACGTGGCCTAGAAAGCTCTGCTTCGATTTACACGCCTAGCCAGTAACGGTTCTCTCCTTGAGTCATACCTTGTATGTGCAGCGTGCCTACCATCATGTGGAGCTCACTTGATCTTCCCCAAATTCCCATGAGCTTCGGAGGGGGTAGTTAGCTCCTTATTTCAGATAAGGAAACTGAGTCTCAGGTGCCTGGGTGTCAGTTCGAAGGCGTGCTTTTCTGTCTGCCGGCCCCTTGGAGCTGCCTTTCCTTCCAGTTACCTGGTTCCCTTTTTAATGCGAGGCTCAGTGAATGCTTCATTGGTGGGGAAGGCAGGTTATCTGGCTGTCTCCGTGGAAGGAAAGGAAGGGGGTGCTCACAGGGAGCACTTGGAAGGAGGAGGTGGTAACGGGAGCTTTGGGCATGGGGTCCAGGGCGGCATGCGTTGGTGGCTGGCTTTGTCTCGTGCCCCTGGTCTTCTTTCGCCACCTGAAGTCCTTGTTCACCAAGTTCAGGGAGCTTCTCTGATTCCCCACGTGTCCCCAGGAGCAGCCCTGGGGAACTTGGCAGCCTTGACGGAGGATTGGCCCGTGGACGTTCCTCCTGTCGATAAGGACAAGAACGTGCTCTGTTTTGTTCTGGTTGCCACAGAGACCGGCCACCTTGAAACAGGGATAACCCGTTCCTGGAAGAGCATGATGACCTGTGTTCTGCCTTAGCTTTTGGCAGACCTCACAGGACTGCCCTGTTGGCCTCCTGATGACAATCAGCGGGGTGGGGCGCGGGGCCTGGGTCCAGCACTCTGTTGTCTTTCATCTCTAGCCAGCCCCTAGTGCGGCGTTCAGGACAACGGATGAGCCCCAAACACTCGTTAGTGGAGAAGAGCCGGTGATGGGGAGTGCAGGCGAGCCCCATGTCCCTCCCACTACTGAACAGCAAGAGGCAGGAGGTGCACCAGAGGTAGCTCATCGCTGCCTCATCTTGAAGCATGCTTGGTACTTTCAGACATCTATCTGTTGAGTGAGTAAACAAGGGACACCAACAGATAAACAGACCACAAATAAACCTTAGGGCCCTGAATACATGAATTTCCCCAGGGAGTGACCTGGTCGCCAAGACCAGAGCATCATGACTAATCAATGTCAGGGCGTGAATGAGGACTTCAGTCACTGCCCAGAGTGCTTTTCTCACACCCGGAAGGGACTCTGATGTTCGTCCATACCACGGTCCGTCCCTGCCGTGCTCCCGGGCTGTTTGGATACCCTGGAGCATCTGCTCTGAGCAGGTGCATGAGGGTGGGGTTCTTGGATTGAATGCACGTCCTCCTAACTCTGATTCCCCACGTGTCCCCAGGAGCACCAACTGGTTTGTAACAATAAAGCTGAATTAGAGGTGGGATTAGGTTTCTGTGCATTTGACCTTGCTCCTCTTTATCTGTTAATTCCTGAAAACGCATGAGGGTGTGCTGTGACCTGAGGAGGGTCCAAGAGCTAGTGTTTTTAGTCCGGCCGTAGCTGCATTTGCAAATCCAGAGACCCTTGAAGGCAGCAGCGTATCGTGTCGGCCCGGCAGGCAGGGGGCTGGGACTGCCACTATCAGCCCACCAAATCCCTCCCTGCCAGGAGTTTGGAGGGTGGATTAAGGAAATAATTGCAGGCGAATCCAGCAACAGAGAAATCCAAAAGCTCTTGTCCATCATGCCGTGTACTTGACTTTAACCTAAGCTGTGTTCAGTCCTCCCACGGCGTGTTTTGACTTTTGCTAGATGCAAAGCTCCCATGGCCGAAAGTCTCCTGAGAGCAAGTGAAATCTGGCATCTGTCCTCTTTTATTGTTGGGTTCTCCACAAAAAACATCCTAGCAACTGGCTGGCCCCGTTTCAGGCCAGCCACCTGGACATCTGGAGATAGAAGGAGACGCAGACCGGATGCATTGTTGGTGTCTGTATTTGATCTAATGTCCGTGTGTACTTCATCCTAATAGAAATTCTGTTAGCAGTTGTCAGATTTTGTTCTACTTACACAGTCATTTTCCTATTTAAAGCCATAGCAGCTTTAGAAAACACATACTTTGTACTTTGAGCCACGGACACCATCTTCCCAAACTCATATCATTGTAAACATGACCCATGACCCTAAAACAGATGACTAGATCTGATTTCAAACTACAGACAATAAATACTTTTTCTTTTTCTTTTTTTTTTTTTTTTTTTTACTTTAACTCTAGCAGCTGCCAACTCAGCACTGACTAATCACTGGTGACCCACCTCCAGCAAACATCTTCCAGGAATGTAGCTTGGGGCTAACCGACAGGCACGCTTTTCTTTCCAGCACCTCCTACATTACCACGTGGAAAAACAGATTTTTTTGGTTTATTTTAAAATTTAGCCCTTGCCTTTAATGATAATCTACATTCTTCCTAAAAGGTAACTTCCCTGGAACATTTAGCCACATAAAGGAGGCAGTCCTTTTTTTTTTTTTTTTCCTTCCCTATGCTGTTTGAATAATACAGGGTGCTGCAAGTGAGACAGGCAGGGGCTCAAATTCTTTGGCACTGGGGCCTTTTCTCTCTGTAAAAACCCTCCATTCGTACCCCCATGGCAGTATGTGCTCAAAACAAGGAATGAGAAAACAAGGTTCAAAGAAGCTCTAAGAAACCCTGGAATTCTCTATTACAGAGGGAGGGAGGGAGAGAGAAGGCAAGAATTTTTAAATTACAATTTTAGAAGACAAAATAGCAACGTGTGGGCCTCTTTATATAGGAAATTAATTCAGTATCTGTTGCCACTAAATGTAATTTTGTCAGTGGAGGCAGCATTCTAAGCACAGTGTACACATTATTCCATTTAAAGTATCAACTGTTCTATGAAGTAGGTGTTGTTCCCATTGTACAGATGGACACTGAGGCTCAGAGAGGCGGCTCATCTCAGGGGAGATTTGAACCCAGAGCTGTTTGTCTCCAAAGCCCGGTGCTCAGATGCTCCAGTATACACTTTCCTCACTGCTTCTGGATCTTCCTTGAGTCTCCACAGAGGTTTTCCACACCGTGCAGGTGCCCAGCACCTGGCATCGCCTGTCCACACCTGGCAGGAAGCGTGGCCAGGGTTTCTCTCATCTGATGTGGTCTCATCCGATGTGGTCACGCTCTATTGTGATGAACGCAGAGACGGTCTCTGGCCGGGACGACCCCTATGTACTAACTCCATAAGACACACGCTCACAGTTAGAGTACTTGCTGCACTTCTCTGCATCCAGGGAAGAGGGACAAGGGGGTGAGGACAAAGGCAAGAAGAAGGGAAGGTCCTAAGTCACAGGATGACATCTCTGTACAGAAAGAGCACTAAGCTTAGAGTAGCTTTCTGGAAATACGGGTCAAGGGGGAAAGTGACATTTCCAGGCCCTGGTTAAACAGTCAGCAGCTTTTGCCATGGGTCCTGATGTCTGTGGAGCACATCGTCTATGCATAAGCCGCACTTGCCCTGCACACTCGGGACTTGGGGGGGCAGCCTCCTCACACCAATGGGGGGGGTAAAGTGCTGGCATCTGGGTCAGCGATCAGCCGAGAGTGCGCAGGGGGGATGCCAGCTGGAAAAGCCTTTTGAGGAGCCCTCCCACATGGAGACCTGGACCCCCGCTCGTCTCCAGGATGGACTCCGAAGAACAGGCCGGGCGAAGGTGTGAACAAGGGGGTGAGAAAACCCCATCACTGCTGACCCGGAGACTCTGTCCTCTCCTTGAAAATGAGGTGTTAGGAGACTGGTTTGAACACGAGCTCAGACATTCTCTCCGGAAGAGGACCTTTGCTCAGGCCCTTGAAAAAAGATTTTACCAAATCCAGAAGGAACTGCGTTCCAGATTATTTTCTCTCAGATTTAGAATTTTATTTAAAGAAGCACTGGAGTTGTGTTTTATTTACCTTTCGTCAGACCCACGGGACAAGGGGGACACACCTGTCCTGAGATGCCGGTGGCCCCAGCCCACCGGGGACAGCCTGCGTCCTGCGGCCCTGGGCTGGGGGCGCCAACCCAAGCTTGCGGCCCGACCGTCCGCAGCTGAGAGGACCGGCAGCGCCATCTTGTGGGAATGCTCTCGGCCCCTGAGCTCAGGCTGCCAGTAGGAAACGAGTCTGTGAAGAACCACATTACAAAGAAATGTCTGGGTGCAGTCGAGTGAGCTGTTTCCCTCCGGTCACCAGCCATGCTAATTATTATTTTGGTGTCTAGAAGATTAATAACCCAAATAAATTAACACCAAGCCAGGAAGCTATGTCAAGAAAAAAATGGCTAGGAAGGATTTGTTTTCCATCTATGGACTAGGACACATATCACCCCAGGTGGGAATATATTTTTCTGTAAACTCAGTGAGAACACGAATCCACGAGTTTAGAAAGCAAAGTCAAAAGACAGTGGCAGAATCTGCTTCTAGATTGCCTGAAGAGCTCTATCCTCTCACAAGGAGTGCCTGTCCGGTGAGCTGGGCCGCACCCCACGTCACCCCACCTACATCGTTGCAGGAGAAGAGCGAGAAGAGGGCCCCCTCTGACCTCACCCACTTTGTGCTGACAAAAGCAAATCACATCACGTCCCTTCCTTCTGCTCACTGTGCCCCAGCATCATGTCCTTCCTGTCACACCTGCAGGCCTCAGCTTAGACATCACCTTGTCAGGGTCTGTGTTGACCACCCCCCTTTTGAAGAGCACCATGTTCGATGCTCTCCCGGCGCTGGCCAGCACGTCTCATTCTGGGCTTGCACCTGGCCTCCTGCGCTGGGTCACCCCCTGAGGGGCAGCCGTGCTCTCAGGCCTCGGGGGGGGGCACAGTGAAGGCCTCACAGCCCGTCAGCCCATCTGCAGCATTTGCGGGGCTGTGATTTGGGGGGATCCTGCCTCTTCCCCCGCACGACACCCCTGAAAGGCGTTGTGGTCTGGGAGCAGCCTGCAGGCTAAATGGGGAGGTGCTTCTGTCGTGTGGCCTCGGGGGAGGACTCACGGAACTGTTAGCTGCTTACCGGAAAACGGAATCAAGACTCTGACACAGGCTCTGGGTGTTTTGTGAGCACTGCTCGCTGACTCACAGACAACGCTGACGGTTAGGGGGACTTTGGGGGGAATCCCCTCCCGGGCACGCACTTGTTTTCTTACCAGGAAGGGAGGGGGTGTCACCTGATGGCCCCCTCCCAGGTCCTGACGTCGCCTTTTCTGCACGGTGGCCTGCTTCCACTGACCCCTGCCAGTGGCCCAGCCAGGCCTCCTTCCATCCTCACCTCCTGTGCTGTGACCAGGAGCTGTGGGTGCAGGAGGGGCTGGTGGCCTCAGGACTGAGCACTTGGAGCCCCTTCCTCCCCAGCCTTTTCCCCCAGAGACAGCAGCCTCCACTGTAAGCTCGGGTGGCCCCATCACGGTCCTCGGCTGCCTCATCATGATTGTTTCCTCCTGGCTTCAGTGGGCTGAGAAACTAAACAAGCCGTCTGAGTCGTGTCAACATAGGAACCGAACAGATTGAGGGCCTAGAGAGTTTTTCTCCAAGTCCAGTCAGTCTATGGGTTTTGGGACGTCTGATTTATCACAGGCCATTTTGTTCGCTTCGGAAGCCCTATCTGTCCCAGACAAGTGGGGTATTATTCTACATGGCTTCAGAACTGAACCAGATGTGACTTGGCAGTGGAAACGAAAGGCAGGGTGCGTAGGGCGAGGGTGGGGAGGGGGTGCGTAGGGTGGGGGTGAGGATGTGTCGTCATCTCAACACGTGACATTGGTGGAGACTTTGAGCGGTGTGTGTATGTGCGGTCGCTGATGGGGTAGGGTCCGTGGCCATCCCATGTCACAGAGGAGGAGGCTAAGCCTCAGAACCATCAGACCCCATCCCACCAACCAGTCGTTGGTAGAGTCGGGGCTCAAACACGGACATCTGGGTTCAGAACCCGTGCCTGGCTGGGCCCAGCTGCCGCCTTCCCTCCCAGCTGCCTTCTTGGACCATGTCAACTGCGTTCTGGCTTGATAGATAGCTTGAAACCTTCGCTGGGCTTTGTTCTTGAGGCTACCCGTGGGTAGAGCCAGCAATGACCCCAGCAAAGAGCAGCGAGCTAACAGCTCAGGGGCCCAGGCCCCCCCCCGGCTCTGCCGCCGGGACCTCGAACAAATTCCAGCCTCTTGTGTCCACCATCACTTCATCGGTAAAATACACATGACCCCCTGCAGAAGAGAATCAGATGAGTTCATTTATGTGGAAGTGCTCTGTACCCTAGTGAAGGGCTATAGACATAAATGATAGTTTTCGAGGAAAAAAACATACATTATCGACTCAGAAAGTAAATGTTGAGGCAGATTTGAATATATTCAAATCTGGTTAAATAAGGGACCCTATGACTACAGTTAGATTACTTACTTTAAAAATCTGCATCTCTAAATTGTACATAGGAGACAGAATCTGAAAATAGAGGCCATTAAGTGATCTTCTTCTCAGCCCCGAAATGAGGGCATTAGGCTAGTGCCCTGGCCTGCCCTTGTTCCAAGTCTGGCTCTGAGTACTTCTCTACTGTGCAGCCTTCAGGCAAATTACTTAACCTCTCTGATTTACCATTCCTTCATTTGTAAAGTGGACATGATGGTCCCAACTTCACAAGTTTGAGGGGGTTCGATACAATAATTCTAGGTAAAGCACTTAACTCAGTGCCTGGCCATGGTAAGTGGTCCTTAAATAGGAGCTATTATCATCCAAGATCATTCCATCCTTTAGAGAAATGAAGAAACAAACAACGCATTAAAGGCCGCATGACCCCATCTCTGTATAAACATCTCCCTCTGATATTTTCAGAGTGCATTTACCTGAAGAGGAAAAAGTATTTGCAGAGGGTAATTAGTGGACTACCTTGAACCCAGATCAAAAGCACTCACATGAAAATGATTCTGTTAAATGGAACTTTCCAGTGATGCCTTCGCTGCCATTTTGACTACTTGCAGTGTGTGTGTGTGTGTGTGTGTGTGTGTGTGTGTGTGTCCCCGTCCCAAAATGCTCTGACACAGCAACTAAGCAACCCTCATCTCTGTCAGAATGCAGGGGAGGGCATAAGCCAACCGCTCCCTCGGGCATTGAACACCACCTCCCATTCATAGAAACCAATTTTTGGTTGAGGGTGAAACAGCTCTCCCCCAGAGTTAAAGGGAGGAAGAGAAAGGACCCCATATAACTAGCTAGGAAAGCAGGGTTGGTACAAACACACGCTGACCATGTTGCCTATTGATATCAGGCCTGGGAAGGTTAGCATTTTGGTCCTTGCCAGGGAGCCCAGAATCATTTCCCCAGGCTGCCCTGCTCTCCGTAGCTTTGAGCAAGAGTAATATCCACGTTCCCAGACCACGTCGGCCTGGGCTGCGGGGGCACGTGTGGAGTGTGCGTGCCGTTCTGGGCAAAACTCTATAGAGACTACACTGGAATCGAGGTGGGGGGAGGGCCCAGAAAGTGAAGGAATTCGCAGCCATGTCCCGTAGCCCAGGAAGGGGGTGTCCCAGAGGCCTGTCGTAGCCTTCCTCAAACATTGAAAGCCTGTCCCACAAGAGGGACTTAGAAGAGGCCTTTGTCTTGGGATGGAGCCACTGGGCAAAATGCTGGGGGCCCGAGACAATGCAGAGGCTGCCCCCCGAGGGACCTGGAGGTCCTCATCTGCAGAGGCCACCCTGGCCCAGGCCAGGGTGGTGGTCCACATGGAGGGAAGCTGGACTAGGTCATGGTTAGGCTCCTTTGGAACCCTAACGGCCGAGCTACACCCCCCCAGAGCTGGGCGGAAAACGTCCCGTCACCCGGGACCCGCACCGACAGTCCAGGTTGTGAGGTCTTAGGACATCAAGTAAAATCCATAGTTTTTCTGTTGATCCCATGTTGGCCTAGTAGTCGTTCGGATATGTTGAGTTAAATTAAATACATTGACACTTATTTCAATAATTGCTGTTTTCGATTTGAGGAGAATTTTAAAAACATGAATGGTTTTCTCAGCCCTGGGAACCTTTATTTGAAGATAAGACCAGCGGGGCGCCTGGGTGGCTTCGTCCATTGAGCGTCTGACTCTTGGTTTCGGCTCAGGTCGTGATCTCGGGGTCGTGGGTTCGAGTCCCCAGTCGGGCTCTGCGCTCAGCGGGGAATCTGCCTGAGATTCGAATCTCTCTGCCTCTACTCCCGTGCACATGTGCACACATTCTCTCTGTCTCTCTGTCCCTCTCTCTAAAATAAATAAATCTTTAAAAAATAAAATAAAATAAAATAGAGACCCGCAAACCCAGTCCCAAGGGCCGTCTGCATTCCACAGGGCCTTTCATTCCCTAAGCATTCCTGGCATTTTCTCCTGCCTGTCTGGAATGCCAGGAAGGCATAAACCTTATCCATCAAGGAAGCTTATAAAATAAGTACTAAGAAAATTTAGTTAGGGACAGACGATCCTGCTAAGACTGTGAGGTCCTGAACAGGTGAGCCCTGGAAAGCTCCATGCATCAGACACTCAGTAGCTGCCTAGGGCAGGTGTGAGGAGGCACAGTTCTGCTGACGTGTAAGAAGCCGTTACTGGGGCGCTAATCCCCGCTAATTCTGCCTTGCTTGCAGTTCCTTTAAGTTTAAATAAGTGTGGTTTTTAGAAACTGGAAAAGCCTGAGAATGTGGGGAGGGCAGGGATGATATTTTTCACTGTCTCTGTTTCCTAAGAGAAAGTAATGTTGCCTCTTCAAAACAACATCTGTCAGAATGATTTTCATCAGATTAAATAAATCCTCAAAGCCGCGATCACAGTTTATAGAATCTTGGAAATGTAGGTTATGCTTTGCATGGAGCCCTAATGGAGTTTAAAGTATGTGTATTTTTGCAAACACAGCTTTGTAAGCAGGCTCTTTACCAGGGTTTCTCGTTTGTGAATTTTTGTTGCAGCTACCTTATCTCAAGGAGTTTAGGAAGGGTTTTTACTAGATAGTTGTAATAGACAATCATTTGCCAGTGTGAGAGGCTGTTCATTGTAGGTGGAGAAAGACAAAGAGCGAGGGGCCCTTTGGCCAAGCCAGATGACAACCCACACCACCACGCAGCCTGTGCCAAAGAAGAGCTACGTGAAAATCCATGTCTCTGTGAGGTGGCACACAGGACGTCAGCCTCCCATCATCTTGTCACTGGCGGCTGCCATATGTCCTTGCAGTCAATTATAGCCTTTTTAAAGTTTCAGAAGGGAGAAGAACACTTGGTGTGGTGGGGAGGGGGATGTGGTGTCATAAAGACCTTGGATGATGATCAATGCACATTGATATGTTTTATTCCCTGCTGCAAGGAAGCTTATTCTTTTTTTTTTAAGATTTTATTTATTTATTAGAGAGCGTGCAAGTGCACAAGCAGTGGGGAGGGGCAGAGGGAGAGGGAGAAGCAGACTTTCCACTGAGCAGGGAGCCCGATGCGAGGCTCCATCCCAGGACCCTGGGATCATGACCTGAGCCGAAAGCAGATGCCTAACCCACTGAGCCACCCAGGCGCCCCAAGGAAGCTTATTCTTAAAATTAGTTGCTAAGTCTAAACAACAACAGGATACCACGTTTCACACGTTAAGATGCCTACTACCAAAAAAACCCAGAAAGTAGTAAGTACTGGCGATGTGCAGAAATTGGAACCCTGTGCTTTGCTGATGGGAATCTCAAATGGTGGAGCTTCCATGGAAAACCGCTCGGTGGTCCCTCAAAGTTGAATGTTTAATTACCCACCATAGGACCCAGGAGTTCCACTTGCGAGTGTATACACGAAAGACGAAAGCAGGGACTCAAACAGATCCTATCACAGCAGTGTTCACCGCATCATTAATCAGCAGCCAAAAGGTAGAAACACCCCAAGTGTCCATCAGCGGTGAATGGATAAACAGAATATGGCCCTCCCATGTAATGGCATATAATTCAGCCCGAAAAAGAAGGAAATTCTGATGTGTGCTACAACCTAGGTGAACCTTATGCCACAGGAAGTAAACAAGACATAAAAGGACAAATGCTGTGTGATTCCACTCATCTGAGGTGCCAAGTAGTTCAGTTCTTAGGACAGAAGGTAGAAAACTAGCTGCTAGGGACTGGGGAAGGGGCTGGGAGAGGGGCCGTGGAGGGCGCTGGGGGAGGGGCTGGGGGAGGGGACTGGGGAGGGGCTGGGATCGCCGTGTAATAGTCTCTCCTAAGGATTCTGAAAAGGCTCTGCAAACGGATGGTGGTGATGGCTGCATAACACTGTGCGTGTACTTACAGCAGCTCAGGAGCACCACTGTACAGCTGTACAAGTAAAAATGGCTAAAATGGTGCAGCGCCTGGGTGGTGCAGTTAGGCCGCCGACTCTCAGTTTCAGCTCAGGTCCCGATCTCAGGGTCATGAGATCGAGCCCCACGTTGGGCTCCGTGCTCAGTGCAGTCTGCTTGAGATTCTCTCTTCCTCTCCCTCTTCCCCTCCCGCTCATGCTCGCTTGCTCTCTCTCTAAAATAGATAAAAATCTTTAAAAAGTAAATAAAAATGGCTAAAATGATAAATAATTTTTTTAATTGGTTGCTGAGCTCGCTAGGGTTTTAAAGCAAACCTGGCAGGGAGGGGAGAATGCACTCCAGTTTTAGGAGCATTGTTTACCTGGAGCTGACGGGAGGTAACACAGGCCCAGTTCTCTCCAGGCCAGGTAAGAGCTGGTGCGTACCACCCAATCCTTGAATCTTTTCTATTTTTTTTAACATTTTTTCTCCAGATTTTTATTTAAATTCTAGTTAACATATAGCGTGGGTTTCAGAGGTAGAATTTAGTGATTCATCACTTCTGTATAACACCCAGTGCTCATTACATCAAGTGCCTTCCTTAATGCCCATCCCACATCTAGCCTGTCCTCCCCCCCCCCCCCCCCCCCCCCACCCCCCGTGTGTTCCCTAGCATTAAGAGTCCTTACGGTTTGTTTTCTTTGCTTTTTTTTTTTTCCCTTTCCTATATGTTCATCTGTTTTGTTTCCCAAATTCCACATATGAGTGAAATCATATGGTATTTGTCTTTCTCTGACTTATTTCACTTAGCATAATATAGCTCCCTCCGCATCATTGCAAATGGCAAGATTTCATTCCTTTTTATGACTGAGTAGTATTCCATTGTGTATATATTACCACATCTTCTTTATCTGTTCATCAGTCGATGGACACAATAGTTTGTCTATTGTTGATAATATTGCTATAAACATTGCGGTGCATGTACCCCTTCAGTCTGTATCTTTGTATCCTTTGGGTAAATACCTAGTAGTGCAATTGCCGGATCATAGGTAGTTCTATTTTAACTTTTTGTGGAACCTCCATACTGTTCTCCAGAGTAGCTGTACCAGTTTGCATTCCCAGCAACAGTGTAAGAGGATTCCCCTTTCTCTGCATCCTCGCCAACATCTGTTGTTTCCTGTGTTGTTAATTTTAGCCACTCTGAAAGGTGTGAGAAGGTATTTCATTGTGGTTTTGATTTGCATTTCCCTGATGATGAGTCATGTTCAGTATCTTTTCATGTGTCTGTTAGCCATCTGGATGTCTTCTTTGGGAAAATGGCTATTCATGTCTTCTGCCCATTTCTTAACTGGATTATTTGGGTTTTGGGTGTTGAGTTTGATAAGTTCTTTATAGATTTTGGATACTAACCCTTTATCAGATATGTCATTTGCAAATATCTTCTCCCATTCCGTAGGCTGCCTTTTAATTTTGTTGATTGCTTCGCTGTGCAGAAACTTTATCTTGATGAAATCCCCATAGTTCATTTTCGCTTTTGTTTCCCTTGCCCCTGGCTACATGTCTAGGAAGAAGTTGCTGTGGCCAAGGTCAGAGAGGTTGCTGTCTGTGTTCTTCTCTATGATTTTGATGGTTTCCTGTCTCACATTTAGGTCCTTCATCTATTTTGAATTTATTTTTGTGTGTGGTGTAAGGAAGTGGTCTGGTTTCATTCTTCTGCATGTGGCTGTCCAGTTTTCCCAACACCATTTGTTGAAGAGACTGTCTTTTCTCCATTGGATATTCTTTCCTGCTTTGTCGAAGATTACTTGCCCATATAGTTGGGCTCTCTATTCTGTTCCACTGATCTATGTGTCTGTTTTTGTGCCAGATGTGGGGCATCTCTCTTGATGACTACAGCTTTGTAATAGAGCTTAAAATCCGGAATCGTGATGCCTCCAGCTTTTGTTTTCTTTTTCAGGATTGCTTTGGCTATTCGGGGTCTTCTGTGGTTCCATACAAATTTTAGGATTGTTTGTTCTAGCTTTGTGAAAAATGCTGGTGGTATTTTAATAGGGATGGCGTTAAATGCGTAGGTTACTTTGGGTAGTATGGACATTTTAACAGTGTTTGTTCTTCCAACCCATGAGCATGAAATGTTTTCCCATTTTTTTGTGTCCTCTTCAATTTCTTCCATCAGTGTTTCATAGTTTTCAGAGTACAGATCTTTTACTTCTTTGTTTAGGTTTATTCCTAGGTATCTTTTTGGTTTTTGGTACAGTTGTAAGTGGGACTGATTCCTTGATTTCTCTTTCTGCGGCTTAGTTATTGGTTTATAGAAATGCAACAGATGTCTGTACATTGATTTTAAATCCTGTGACCTTGCTGAATTCGTATATTGGTTCTAGCAATTTTTTGGTCGAGTCTTTCAGGTTTTCTACATAGAGTATCCTGTCATCTGCAAATAATGAAAGTTTGACTTCTTCCTTGCCAACTTGGATGCCTTTTATTTCTTTTTGTTGTCTGATTGCTGAGACTAGGACTTCCAGTACTATGTTAAATAGTAATGGTGAGAGTGGACATCCCTGTCTTGTTCCTGACTATAGGGGAAAGGCTCTCAGTTTTTCCCCATTGAGGATGATATCCACTGTGGGTCTTTCGTATATGACCTTTATGATGTTGAGGTATGTTCCCTCTTTCCCTACTTTGTTGAGGGTTTTTATCAAGAAACAATGCTGTGCTTTGCCAAATGCTTTTTCTGCATCTCTTGAGAGGATCATGTGGTTCTTATCCTTTCTTTTATGAAGGCGGTGTATCACGTTGATTGATTTGTGAATACTGAACTACCCCAAGAGCCCAGGAATAAATCCCACTTGATTTGAATGTTTTTTAAAAATTAGAAGGTGCAATCTTAAAGCAAGAACCTCCCCCAAAACGTGTTGGATCTACAGGGCTTTTTCCCTATTCCTTTCAGTGCTGTATTTCTTGCCAGCTACAACAGGTAGAGACCCTGGAGAACAGGGATGTGGGGTCGAGTCTTTGAGATCTTTACCACTGCATCCATCCCCCAGCTTAGGTGGACAGCATATGCATTGTTTTGGTTGTGTCCCAGAGGTCTGCTCTGACTTGAAGCCAGCTTACTCCCCCTGCTCCTTGGCCCAGAATCAGCCCTCTGCTGTGCGCAAAGGGTGACTTTGTGTCCCTTTGACTAGGGATGAGTCACAAGCACCACACCTGGCAGCCGGAATGGGGCCTGCGGTGACCAAGATATGGGGTTGGTGTGGCCTCAGTGGCTTCCTAGGCCACGCCCCCCATCCCTAGCCAGCTCCCTCAATACCCCAGTGGGCCCACTGTCTTAGAACTGCATGTGAGAGGTCCCGCTGTATGCCCATCAATGAACATGTGATATGGGCAGGCACTGATAAGGCACTGTGTACTTTTTAATACAACACCAAAAACAAAGATTTGATAAGAGTTTATTGGGACTTTTAATCCTTAATTATTTGGTATTGACTTATTTTTATATTTATATTAATATGAAATTTTAATATTTACTTCTATCATTTGTATTGTTTACCATTTCTGCCATTTCTGTATTCCTTTTCAAAGGGACTGTGGGATATATGCACCGCATGCATATATCTGCAGGGTGTGCTCCAGGAACTTTGTCATCTGTTCCCTCTTCTCAGCCCTAACCAGGAAGTGGTTCATGAATTCCAGTAGAATGTTTCAGAAACCGCCTCCCATCTCAAACCTAAAGAGCCACTTTGGACAGAACACACATGCCATAAAACATCTAGTTCACAGAGCCACCAGCACCCAGCTCTCCTCCGTCCATCACCCTAGCGGTTATCAGAGTGTATGTCTTTACACTGAGCCCAGCTTGCTTTTCACGGACACACTTTTCCATTATGAGGAGAATCCAACGAGCTGTTTAAACACAAGAGCTTAAGTAACACATGTCAAAGTGTAAGTGCCTCAGGAAGGCGGGGTCAGCAAGGAGAGCACCATTTTGCGGCACTATCCTTGGGTGGATCCTTAGGTTCTCCACTGTCCCTGGACACCCCTAAGGGAATGAGCTGGGCTGGAAGGGAGGGTTCTTATATTAGGGTCTTCTCCTTTAGTCCCCAGAGTCTCCATGGCCGCCCAGTGGTCATGCACTGGAGGGGAGGCTCTGGGAGTTGGATTCCAGTGGAGTGGCCATCACCCTCTGACGCTGGGGCTGGACCCGGGTCATTAATGACCTCTAATCACGATCATTTACACACATTTCCCAAGACATTCTCAAGCAAGGTCTGGAACCCACACTCTTGTTTAATGTAGGAGACGCCCAGGGCCCAACTTGGATGGAAATAGCCAGACTTTGAAGGGTCACTTCTGGAGAAGAGAAGGAGGCCATGGGCTGGAAGCGTGGGACCCATGATGGGGCTCCAAGGGTCTGGAGACCCTTCCTCCATGCACACAGCGGGTAGGGAATGCTGCCAACAGTCTCCTGATAACCAGATTCCCAGGAGTCGGGGGCAGGGGCTGCTGTCCGGCGGGGGCTGGGTGCACCAGGGAGTGGCAGGAAGGGCGCTGAGGGCCCAAGAGGTTCAGGACACAGGGACCCACCGCAGGCTGGCGCTCCGCTACACCCTGCCAGCTATGGGTCACCTCCCCTCTCCAGAACCAGACGCTACCTCTCCAAGGAGCATCCTCTGCTGATTGGGCTGCAGTTTTCTTATAGTCCAGTTCTGTGTGCAAATATGCATTTGTATACTTTCTACACACAGTAATATAGCGATTTTAACATTTTTTTTCCTTGTCTGCTTTTCAACAGTGAATGTATACATACATGTATATAGACAGACCAGGAGGGAGAAAGAGCATGTGTGTTTTATATATATAATGGCTCAAGCTTCCTCGACCACCTTTTTGGGGTTCCCTTTGGGCAGGGGGCCACCCTACTGTGCATTTATGTACTCCCTGGAACGGTGTTCTAGTGTTCTTAAACTATGACATGTGCAGCCTTTTCAAAACATGCATAGGAGAGTGTGTACTAACACAGGAGAGCGTGTGCTAACATGGAAGGACGCTCAGCATATCCTAAATGCAGAAAACAGGATGACTTTCCTGTAAGAAAAAAGTTTAATATGAAAACAAGTGTGTCTGTCTATCCATAGATAGAAAGATTGGATGGAGAGCCACGTATTAACTGTGACCATTTCCATGTGGTAGAATGACAACTGATTTTAACATGTTCACACTTGTCTGCTTTTCAGCAATGGACTTGTGTTACTTTGGTCCTATCTCCCACCTCCCCAGGAGTGTTGACAGGTGGGGGAGCTCAATACAATTGCAGATGTTAGGAAATAACAGTAGCTCCACAAGGACCCTACATTTTTAATACCTGGGTCTCCCTAAGGGCCAGGAGCTTTGCACTGGCTCTGGGATCTCCCCCGTTAGAAGCTGCCAGAAGCCGTGGCAAGAGCCCAGGAGGAGAATCCCTCCTTGGTGGGAGTCTCCACATTCAGCCCAGCATGACCCCACTTCTTCCCTGCTTTAGGAAGCACCCATGTCCATAATCTCATGAAACAAAAACTACTGGGATCGCCCACAGCCACCGTTTGAGAATGATTACCCCACCACCACCACCACCAAACAAAAAACACACAACTCACCTGCTGCTTGCTAGTCTCTGGCTCCTGCCTGAACTCAACTCAGGAGATGGACCCCAGATGGTCCTGGGGAGATGAAATAATACAGACGAGGAGGTCACTCCTGGGTCACTGTCCCTTACACTCCCCCAAACCTGCTTCCTCCATGCTTACTCTGCCTGCCTCCTTCCACTTCTGTTCCCTGAAATCGCCCTTTCCCTTCTTGTCTTGCAGCCCGCCCAAGCCGACCGTGTTCATCTCTGGTGTGATTGCCCGGGTAAGAGCCACTCCATCAAACCCTTGGCATGGGGTCGGACTCCTCCTGTCCTTGTTAAACCCCACTCATCTGTCGGGGTCCTGGGCCCCTGGGCTGTCCATGTCCATGGGGCACTTCTGTCGTGAGCCCCGTGTGGAACGGTGACCGCATGGTGCACACCCCCTCCCCTCCCCTCAGGCCCCCGCTTTCTTTAGACCCAACCAGGGCTCGGCCGGCCACCCCCGAGCCCGGAGTTTCTGGGTGACCTGTGAGCTGAGCATGCTTTTTCGTCTTTAAATGGTTGAAAAACTCAAAATAAGAAGTATATGTTATGACATGTGGAAATTACATGAAATTCCTATCCCGGCGGCCACGGATGAAGTCTCAGTGGTACACAGCGGTGACCATTTGTGCACGTGCGTCTGTGGCCGCTTTCCCACCACAGTGGCAAAGCGTGTGACCCACAAAGCCTGAAATACTTACTATCTGGCCCATTACAGAAAATGCTTGCCAACCCCTGGACTGAATCACAGGTGTTTGTCGCACCCTTTACCTTTCAAGAGCCCCTTCTTCTGGTGAGACCCAACTTTTTTTTTTTTTAAAGATTTATTTATTTATTTTAGAGAGAGAGTGAGCACAAGCGGGAGGGGCTGGGAGAGGGAGAGAGAATCTCAAGCAGACTCCGTGCTGAGCGTGGAGCCTGAGGCGGGGCTCAATCTCAGGACCCTGAGATCTCAACTTGAGCCAAAACCAAGATTCGGACACTTAACTGACTATACCACCCAGGTGCCCCCCCCCCGCAATATTTTTTTTTTTAATGACCTACCAGCAAAGTCGCGTTTGAGGGGTGGCACAGGAATACCATCCACAGCCCTGTGGCTCGAGTGCATTCGAGCCCTTAGCATATGATGAATGAAGAACAGGGCCCCTGGGACAGACCGGTGGTGCACCTACTACGTGCGAGAAAACTAAATGCTGACCCAAGTCCTGAGTCAGCCCTCGGCCACTTGGCTCAGCCATAGCTGGCCATGGCCCCAGCCTGCTCGCGGTGGCCTGGGCCCCAGCCACCTCCACACCTGCACTGTTGGCACGAGAAGGCGGTTCCACCTGACAAATAGCCGGGTACCTTCTTTGCGACTCAGCAGGTTGAACCTGGCTTCACCTCCCGGCTCTCAGCCCCGCCCTGTGTGTCTCCTTCCCAACCAGTGCCCTGACTCAGCTGTGGCAGCAAATCAGGATTGAAGACACTGGATTTGGTTCTGTCTTGCCCCATTCAAAAGGTCACAAGAACAGCTCTAGCAGAACAAAGGCACCCAACACCAGCTTAGCTCTGAGGGAGTCCCACGATGACCTGAGCTCAAGGCGTGGGGGCAGAGACCATGAGCATCCTCACCCCTGGGATGGCTCCTGGGCCTCAGGGCCCCCCTCCGCACCCCAGAGAGCTTCAGGACCCCCAGAGTCCCAGAGGACAGCCTGCTGCCTGCCAGTAGGTCCCCATGCCATCACCCACCGTGCAGGGAAGCCGGTAGACGTGGCATTGGGGGCCTTGCTAGCACATCAGCCCGCCGTTCACTGTCGGTGACCCAGTGCATTCTGTCTCCTGACAGGGCGACAAAGACTTCCCCCCGGCGGCCGCGCAGGTGGCTCACCAGAAGCCCCACGCCTCCATAGACAAGCATCCTTCCCCGAGAACCCAGCACATCCAGCAGCCTCGCAAGTGAACAGCGAGGACCCAGCGCCTCCACCAGCAGTGCCTCAGTTTCCCGACCTTTCGTATTTCCCTGGCAAAGAGAACGGCATTTTCTTAAAAACACTGCTCCACTGGGAAATCTAAGACAAAGTCAAGTGCCCCTGCCTTTGCCTTAAATTTCCATATCTGAAGCTAGAAAGGATCTGACCCCCAACCTTGTGTCCAGGGAGTCATGGTTTCCCTGCAAGTGCCATAAGCCGAACTTGCCCAGACCTGAGTCAAGGGAAGTTTCCAGAGCTCAGCTTTACTTCTCTGTCCGCAATCATCCGAGGCCCTACCTGTGGTCTTAAAAACAAGAGGGGCGCACATTTGGGAGGACGAGACAGATGAAGGCGAGAGAAGTCACCCACTTCATGCTTTTTAGTAACAGGACACTGCGTCTTAACAGCTAGGGGAGAACGGGGCGTGAATTATGGGGCAGGTTTCAGGAAGGCAGGGCAGGGAAGGTTTTTGGTCAAAGTGACACCAGTGTCCCTGAATTCCTCTCCCCATGAGATGGGGGTCACTGCATGGGGGACACCAGGTGCTCCCGGGAAAAGCCAAAGAGAAGCTCCCATCATTGAAATGGCTCTTTAATCTCAGGAGCCACCTCCTGGAAAATCAGAATCTAGGCAGTCTGCCCAAAGGGAGCCCCCAGCAGGAGATCACAGTGTGCGTCCCAAGTCCGGCACTGCCTCCTGATCCAGACAGCCTCCACCGGCGCAATCAGGCAAGCTGCGCGTTTCAGAATCCCCTCTAGAGCTGCTTTTGGGTTCTAGAAGTGCCCACCAACCGATGGAGGAATAGACATAAAGCTAGTTCTGGAATACTAAAGCAACAGCATTGCATGCATGGAGAGACCAGATGAAAACCCGCCCGTTGTCTCCTAGAGAAAGGTAGAAACACCGTGTTCCGTTTGAGCTAGAAGAACCTGTCCATCCAACAAGTGCAGGTGTGCCTGGGCCCGTGTTCACCTGGGCGAGTCCGATCGTCCTACACTTTCAGCCCATTTTTCCTGCCCAGAGCTGCCCTAGACTGCTCCCCGGCTCATGGCTATAGAGTGCTTTTATTTTTCTGAAAAGCCAATGGGCTGGTCTACTCAGCCATTGCAGGCTTCCAGAACAGAGGCTTTGGGAGCGCGTACGGTGCTGACATCCCACTCTCCAACAGCCGTGTCTGCGGCGGGTCAGCAGCTGCGCACACCACCAGCCTCACGGATGTCCTTACCCAACCTGCGTCTGCCAGCTGGTAAAAATGACGCAGACCTCATCAGAGCCGCCTCTCACCCTTCCCCGAGGGAGAAGCAGCTCTGCTTCACATTCTAGAGGCCAGGTTTGGCTTCCCTTCTCGTTGATTTGCTGGGAGGCAGGGTCTAACCCTCAAGGCACCCTGTCATCACACCTGGTATTTCTTAAATGCTGAGATGCTGGTATAAACTGGCTTGCAGAGATGCAGACTGGGGGTGGGGAGGCAGCATGCCCTGGAGCACAGCGAGCCAGCAGCCGCCCCCAGCTACCTCCTGGAGCTAGGTCAGGCCTGTGCGGACCACCGTACCCTCCCCTACGAAATTCAGAAAGTCAGACGCATCCTTGATACTTTTTAGTTTTGCAGCCCGGAGTGTCGCGATGTTTCCCAAGGTACATTGTTCATGTCCTTTTCGCTACTCCTGATGTGTCTCCCTGGGCTCTAAATCATTACATGCAAAATATTTTCCTGAATGAATTCATCAATTGTGAACCTCGAGAATAATAATGCTTGTAATAAAACTCTTGCATTTCTTCTCAGGGCGTGTATTTTCTTATATTTCAGAGATTTTTCTTGTACATTTTACGGGGGTTCCCAGATGGTTTCAGTAGAATCACGAGCGTGCCTATGTGATGGATATTTTCACAAATTGTTGCCCAGCCACGAAGTCGAACTGTTGGACACCTGACACCTTGAGTCTCATCATCTACTTTAAAATGTCTTAAAATGGAAGAGCTTAATGCAGCTGATTAAAACCTATTACTTGTGCCCAGCAGCTCGCCCTACGCTAGGTAGGCCCTCCGGGACAGACTTAAGAAGGAATTAGTAGTAAGCTCGGGGGTGGCTGTGAGCAGCTTTTGATGAAAAAAACACATTTACCTTTATCCAAAGCTCTCTGGGAACCCTACGGGTGGGAGGAGAAGGTGAGCACAACTGTCAGACCTCGAGATCCAGACAGATCATGGACTTGGACTGGGAGGGTCCCTTGAGGTTCCCCCACAGGGACTCCGTGGTCGGCTGAGGCCCTGGGTGTCATGGCGGGGGGGGGGGGGGGAGGGACGGGGAGGGGGTTTGATAAGCCAGAGTCAGCATCTCCCAACAAGCCTGGTCATTCCTCAGCCCAGGTGTCCCCTCTGGGGCCGCTGTTTGCATGAGTGCATCAGCCGTACTCAACTGAGACCTGAAAGAGGGTCTTACACATTTAGTATCACTCGGTGGACAGTTGGTCTCTGTAAATAAATGCTGGTGGCCAGAAATGCCAAACACACTGTAGCCATCGTGGACAAGAATTGCCTCCAGGGCTTTATTATTAACACTGTCACTTGCGTTGTTCCCCCATTGTTGCCGTCACACAGTTCCCCAAACTGGCCGGCTTAAAACAATGGAAATGTATCATTTCGTGGTTCCGGAGTCTAGAGGCTTGGAATCAACGTATCAGCAGGGCCCTGCTCCCTAGGAAGGCTCTGGATGATGCTCATGCCCTTCTTCTGATGGCTGCTGGTATTCCTCGGTGTTTACTGCTGGCTGCAACATAAATACAATGGATTTCTTTGTGTGCTTCTGTGTCCACATCCCCTTCATCTTCTAAGGACACCGTCATTGGATTAGTGCTCACCCTAATCCCGTATGACATCACATTAAGGAATTAGATCTGCAAAGACCCTATTTCCAAATAAGGCCACGTTCACAGAGAGCGGGGATTAGGACTTGACATGTCACTTGGGGAAACGTAATTCAACCCAGAGCATCAGCCGTGTGCTGAAAAGCCAGAAACCTCCCTCCCTGCTCACACTGTTTGACGTACTGTTCATTCCGTAAATGGCTTTTCTGAGTAAACTTCGCTGTGAAAATGCGTTCCCGGCTGCAGATTAGTGAGAGCCATCGCAGCCTGCCTGCAGGAGACGGGGAGACGTACGGGAGAGGCATCCGCATGCTTGGAGCCTCCAGCCGGGTGTCTGTCTGTTGACAGCTCTCTCATTTTACAAATGGGAAGCCTGAAGTACAGTGCCCGGTGGCAGAAGTCGCTGTCAGCCAACGTTGGTCTAAGGGGGATCTACAAATAGCCCATAAGCCCATGAAAAGAGGCTCAGTATCATTAGTCACCAGAGAAATGCAAATCACAGTCCCTTCACACCCACTAAGATGGCTAAAACCAAAAAGTCAAATAATAACGAGTGTTGGCAAAGATGCGGGGAAATCAGAACCCCCACGCTGTGCTACTGGGAGCATAAAATGGTGGCAGCCACTGAGAGCAATGAAAACACATGTCAACATAAAACTCACACAAACATTTGTAGCGGCAGCATTCACAACAGCCTGAAGGTGCGAACAATCTAAACGTCCATCAACTGAAGGACAGTTCAACAAAATGTAGTATATCTGTACAGTGGGGTATTATGTGGCCCTAAAAAGGAGTGAAGCACTAACATAAGGCACAAGGCGGATGAACCTTGAACACATTATGCTCAGTGAAAGCTGCCAGGCACAAAAGACCATGTAGTATAGGATTCCGTTCCTCGGAAATGTCCAGAACAGAGACTAACCAGAAACAGGTGCCAACAAGACTGAGCACGGACGGGGGGAGAATGGGTGAGGGAAGCGAGAGACAGGGTGGGGCCTCCGAGCAGAGCTGCTGAGCGGGTCTTGGGTACAGTGAGGCCACGGCGTGGAGCGCTGTCAGGGCCGGAGGGGGCAGCCTGCATCCACCCGCGGGGGTGGAGAATGACGGTGCGGACTGGGGAGGGAGAGAGGGTGGGGCCCTTGGGGACACACTGAAGATGGGACCCCAGGGTTCCAGGCAAGGGGAGAGAGGCAGGCAAGCCAGGGACCGCACGGGCGTGGGTTCTGGAGAGTTCTGCTGGCAGGACCCAGAGACTGGGGAGGACCAGGAGCTCCATGAGGAGGCCTCGGTGACCCGTGAGCTGGGGTTTCCGGGACGAGGAGAGACAAGCCAGATTTCCCAGGGGTCGGAGTGGAGCAGCCTGCTAAGACCCTAGCTGGCAGGGAGAGTAGGTTTGAAGGAGAATCAGCACGAGCCAACGAGAGACTTCCTTGCCCGAGCTTGCGGGGGGAGCCCCAGTGCGCTGATGACGGGAGGAGATGCGCGCTGGTGGAAAAGGTGCTGGGACACAGGAATGGGCCCCCCGCCCCGTGGGCCACCGCAGGAAGCTCCCACTCGGGGAGGATGGAACAGAATCCATGTGGGCCCAGGAAGATCACACCGAGGTCAGGAGGACAGCTGGTGCTCTCTCCGCACATGCAGGTGCTCAGCCTCCTGCTGAGCCTGTTGTCTGCAGATGGGGGCAGTGAAGAGCTGGGGTGGCGATACTCGGGGCCTGGTAAAGGTGATGAAACCTGTTCCGGAGCGCAGGAAGAATGGTTGAGACACACACAGAGAGGAGCGGGGTCTGTAGTGGAACTATTCCATCCCGTCTTAGGGCTTCCACCAGCCCTGAGGGGAGGAATTGGAGAAAGAAGAGGCTGCCCTGCACTCGAGCGCAGGGATAGGTGGTGCGGCCAAGCGCAGGGACTCGGGACCGGGTGCAGGTGCTTCCTACAGCAGCTCGAGCTAGCGGAGATTGGGGGCCACCGGGGAAGGTCGCCGCTGACCCCTGCCACGTGTTCGTGCTGTGCCAGGCATCCGTTACTGGGCTAAGCACTCCCCATGCACCGTCTTCCAGAACCCTCTCAGTGATCCCAGGAGAGTGGAGATGGCTCACTGCATCATCACACCCGCTCACAAGACAAGGCAAAGGAGACTCGGGAGACTTGGACTTGCATGCAAGCAGTTTGGCTACAGAGTGCAAGTTCAATAAGACGCCCCACAGCCTGGTAGCCTGGAAGGGCAGATGCCATGGAAGGGACACTTGGGGGTCAGGTGACGGCCCGAGGGACTGGCAGGCAGAGGAATTCGGGGGAGCCAGGCAGCGGGATGGCAAGGAGATGAGATGGCCTGGAAGGGGCAGTCTGGATGCTGAGACCCCAAGGATTATGACTTGGATGCTGAAGTCCTCGGGGAGACAGGGAATCCCAGGAGTGACCGGATGCGAGCAGTTTGGATAGGCACGGAATGAGTGTAAGCAGAAGGCACAAACCACAAAGAAAAAAGGTCTGTGATGAGGACAAATGCTGATCTAAAAACCCCACAGGGACAAAAAGCTCTGGTTAGCTGCTGCCCTTTGAAAGGGGAGGATAGGGCAGGCGCGGGCTGCGCTGTCCTGTGCTGAGCTGAGTCTTTTTAATGGAGGCCAGGTCTTGAGCAGATAAGCCCAGACGTGCCCCATGATGGTGAGGGGGACTTGCGGCAAGGCGGGGGGCAGGGGGCCATGCACTGGGACGGGGGGGGGGGGGGGGGGCCAGCTTACACCTGCTTGCGCCAACCTTGCCTCTGCTGAGGCCAGTTCTTCAGTTAGCATCTCTGGTCCTCAGTTCTCCACCTGTCTGACGGGGCCGTTATGTAAGCAAAGAAAGGGGTTTTGCAAGGATGAAAAAAAATCATGGATATTAACTTCCTGGTCAATACAGCTGCCGGTTTCAAAAGAACAGAGCTCCCAGCATGGGCAGGTGGCACCGGCAGGATGCAGAGATTTGGGATAGCAGGGACAGGATTGCAGAAAGGGGGAGCTGGATCAATGCCAGCCCAGGCTGTGTCCAGGAACAACAGCGCGCCGTTAGAGAGGAGACCACCGAGGCCCAGCTAATTACCAGCAGAGCAGGAATGGGCAGGTCCCTAGGACCTGGAGGACCCTAGGGACCCCCTAGGACAGAGGTCAACAAGGCTTGCATTTGCCCCTAGCTTCTGCATGCTGTGCACTGGGCTTCTGTCCCCAGTAGGAAGCTCAGCCCCTTGACTGGTTGCAACAAGAACTCCCCTGGTAACGTTCACAAGTGTTATGGGGTTGATGGGAGACTTGAGAGGTTATGGGGAGGCACGTATGGTCTTCCTGGGCTGCCGTCTCATCCAGCTGCTGCCCGTGGAGCCAGACCCTGTGCTCTGCCCTGAAATAGACTGAGAAGGAGACCACCTCTCCAGGCAGGATCCCCTGTGAGGCCCGCTGCCACCCTGGCCTGGTCTGGGGAGACCGGCCCCCCGCTCTCAACACATCCCCGCCTGTGCCATTCCCTCCCTGGGTCCAGGGGAAAAGACAGGGGCCATATGACAGCCTCTCCTCGTCCTCAGGTCCACACCTATGACATCAATGCCCACCCACCTCAGAGGACCGCCTCGGCTCTACTCTTCATTCCAGGGTCAGCCCCTGATGGCGCTTTGGCGGCCGCCGTCGGAGCTCAGAGCAAGGGTGGGCCCTCTGCGGTCACGTTCCACTCTCCCACTTGGAACCTGCAGAGCCTGGGCAGCTGGCTTTTCTTCTCTGGGCCTCAGCTTTATCACTGCCGAAAGGAACCTTCCTGAACTTCCCGGGGGAGGCGGGGAGCACTCAGCCGATCTTAATTTATCATCATCATCGTGATGGTTGTTCATTTATGGTGCAAGAACAGAGACACCATGAGATTCTGCCCGATTCAAGCAAACACCAGGCAGAGGCTGAGGAGCAGGGCAAAGGCAGTGGGGGGCCTGCGATGGGCCTTTCGAGCACCCTCAGGCATTACGATCTCAAAGGCTGAGTCCAGTGCACCCAAGCACATGCCCAAACCCAGACGATACTGCTCCCCATCCTTGGTCCTGGTACTTTCACAAGCTAGATAGGGCCGCAGAGAGCCGGTGTGTGCACCGGGAGCAAAGCGTCTGGGTGCGACCGGCCCACAGCTTCACAGAAACCAGCCGGAAATGGTGGGAACCCCCGGGGACACTGGAATGATCACCAGCCAAGTGGAGGGCACTGCCCGGCCCCGGGTGGGGGCGCCACACTCAGGCACCCCGAGAAGGGGCACGGCCGGAGGGAGGATCTGGAGGGAGAGGAAAGATATTGCCAGACCCAGCAGGTTTTTAATTAATGAAATATTTTTAAAACATCTGTCTCCTTCCTCGGTGGCCCGTGGTGCTCTTCTGTTCTGCAGCTTTTTCTAACTTCACAGCTGCCATGCTGGTTAAATGCTTCTTTTTACAAACCCGAAAGTAAACTTTTTTTTCCCCCCAAGACTTGGTATCCTGCTGGCCTCTGCAGTATAAAAAACAAAAACAAACCAAAAAACCCACAAAAAACAAAAAACAAAACCCCAGGCATTTCGTAACCATCCCAGGAGGCGTCTACAGCCATATGCTCTTGGAGCCGAGGGGGGCTGAGTGGGTGGTGCTGGTTAACTGTGAAACTCGGAGTATTCGAAATTTCCTCAGTAGTTGCATTAGCCAGAGTTCTCCAGAGAAACAGAACGGACAGGAGGTGATGGTGGATGACGCTTGGTATAGATAGATGATCGCTAGCTAGAGAAATAAAGAGATTTATTTTAAAGAATCAGCTCCTCTGTTTATGAAAGCTGACCAGTCCAAAATCTGCAGGTTGGGCCAGCAGGTGCGAGACCCAGAGAAGAGTTCAAGCCCAAGTTCAAGGCCAAAGGCCGTCTGCTGGCCAAACTCCCTCTTGCTGGGGGCGGTCAGTCTTTCGTTCTTTTCAGGCCTTCACATGACTGGATGAGGCCCACCCACAGCATGGAGGGCACCTGCTTCCCTCGAAGTCCACCAACTTAAAAGTAAATCTCAACCACAGCCTCACAGAAACATCCAGAATCATGTTCTAACAAATATCTAGGCCCCGTGGCCCAGCCAAGAGGACACATAAAATGAACCATCTTGACCTTTCATTGCTGCTCATTTTTCTCGGGTTCCTCAAAGCATCTCGAACTTGTTTTCACTTCCACCACGCTGAAGCATCTGCATCTCTTTGCAACATTCTATCGAACATCTAAGCAGACCTTCCAAACAGACTGTCTAAAATGCAATTAAGGGCATTCAGGACAAAAAAAAATAATTTTCTCCCTCACCCTCCCCCTTAATCCTAAATATTATTATAAATTTATATTTATATTATAAATATTATTATAAATCCAATTTAAGAAAAAAATCGAATTTATCAACTGAAAAAGACCCAACATGATCTGATCTAATGAACTGATACAATGAGGAAGATTTGGGACCTCACCCCAGAAGCTCTGAATCAGCTTTTTGATTACCTTTCAGCACTGTCATTCTGGGCTGCTGAGGGTCACCTAAAAGAGAGAGCCCAACATGTTGTCACACAAAGGCTCAGTTTCCATGCAAATTACCAGAAACCTGTTTGCATCATTCTTTAAACAGAGATGTATCGAGAACATGGAATGTATTTGGAGTATTAATGAAATCTTCATTATCTCTGGGGCAGTGGTTTTCACCTTCGGGCGATTTTACCCACCAGAGAACCTTAGGCAATATCTGGAAACATTTTTAGTTGTCCCAGCTGGGGATTGGGGAGGAAGGGAGAGGTGCTAGGGGTAGCATCCGGTGAGTAGAGGCCAGGGGTGCAACCAAAAATCCTACAATGCACAGGACAGCCCCAACAACAAAGAATTATCCAGAGCAAAATATCAACAATACCAAAGATGAGAAGCCCTAATGGTCCTGTTCTTGAACTGCATGACGTCTAACAATGCAATTACATAATTAGAGGCAAATTTCCCTCATCCTGGAATCTTGAAAAAAATTATATATGTGTTTCAGTGACGAGGGCACGTTTGGTGCAAGCAGCTCAAGTAGCTTGAGCTTGTGTATGCTTTTCAGTCCCTGGAGCAGCAAATAGCAAATTGCCCTGATGCAGATCGGCTCCTGGATGCAGTGGAAATTTTTAGAGAAAGCAAGCCTTTCCTTCAGGGAAAGCATGCAATGCTTCTCCAGCGTAAGAGTGACCTCCCGGGTCACCAATACAGGGAAGAGCGGAGATAAATGTCCCCCCCCCCCCCGCGCCCCTGTGGCTTCCCCAGCGCACTCGCTAGGACAGACAGGACAGACACGCAGACTTTTGACTCAGCTACTTCATATCCTCATAAGAAGGTCTAGAAACCTCTGTCCAAATGACTGCATCCTGTTTTCCAAAATGGACAGTGTACATCTCAAGCTGATTAACCTCGGAGTTAGTGCACACGGCAGAGGAGTGAAGAGTGAAATTGGAAAATGGGCATCTCTCTGCAGAGCGAGTAGCCGAGCATAATGTGGAGGGAAGAGAAAGCTGTGTGGGTACAGATCTCCTTTGGGCAGGGACTTTGGCCGCACCTTGTACCCCTGTGTCCTGGCAGAGTCCCCAGCCACCCACCAGCAGCCCCTCTGCCAACCCTTGTTTCAGCCACCGAAGGACTAAGGTCAGCTGTGACCTCTTGGAGGAGGTGGCTGCTTCTGACCCACAACTCCACCCTACCTGGGTGACACACTGGGAAAGGTGACATCTCTATACCCCTCCAAGATGAGGATGTCCAATGAGCTGCTCTACATTTGGCAGCAGCGTGTACAACTAGACCACCTTCCAAGGTATATAGAAACCACGTTTCAGAGCGGGAGACAGAACAGAAGTTTGCAAAAGTCACGCGCTTCTTCACAAAATTCTCCACCCTCAATGTCAATGATGCCTCAGCCTCTGTACGTCAGTTGGCTAGAAACTTTCGGGTTCAGTCATTTCTAGAAACACTCCTTGTCAGGGTGTCATCACTAACTGGGGAAGCCGTGTGTGACTATGGAAGTCATTCGGTACAAAGGAGTAGCTCTTTCAGTTAGGTTCAGACTCATCCTGATTCCGGTCATGAGAATTACCGAACAGCAGAGGCGGTGTCAGGCCAGAGCCAGAAAAGCAGTCCCCAGATCTCCTGTGCCCACAACAACAGAGTGCTGTGGGCAAGTCCTCGTCCTTGCCTGCAGGACCAGCGCAAGAAACCCACATCCTGGCACGCGCCATCTCTCCAACTAGTGTAGACTGGGCCTCAGAAGGGAGATTTTTAGTAGAAAGTCCCTCTCAACAAAAATTACAGCCCAAACAAACAAACAAACCTAAGCAACAGGATCTGGAGTCCCATAAGTCAGATTTCCTTCAAACATAATCCAGAAACCCCCTCAAAGACGTATGATGTCAAATCGTATACGTTTCCCAGCCCTAGGATGATGCCAAGGCCATCCTGCCAGTTAAGATAACTGATGAAGTCCTTCATAGATTTATTGTTTGGCTTTCATAGCTAAAGCTTTTTTCCTGCCTTAAAACGAATGTTGTTTTCAACTTAATAGGTGATTTTACTATCCTCATAGAGGCTCTTAGTATATTAAAAGGATCCCCCAAAAAAGTTATCCTAGGAAACAACAACAAAACCAAAGGATTATTACTTTGCAGGCACAAAGTACCGCGATGTCTAAGAAAGAGAACCCGCATTAGCATGATAAACAAGTATTTTTTTCAAAGACAATTAGGTAACCTGAATATAATAAGAAAAGGATAAATGAGCACTTATTAATTAATGCTTTGTTTCAACTATATAAACTTAACCAGAGTTACACTATTTTCCATGACTCCCAAAGGCATCCAAGCAGATGTATTTCCCACCCCCATACTCACCACCAGCATCTTCATCATCACCATAACCATCCTCCTCCTCCTCACATTTATTGAGCATTTACTATGTGCCAGGCGCTCATGGCAACTCCACCTGGTAGACGTTACCTTCACTATTATATAGACAAGACAACTGAAGCCTAGAGTGGTAAGCAACTTTCTTGTTCACACAGCTCGTGGCAAAGCTAAGATTGATCTGACGCCAAGCTCTAGGCTTTGCACCACCCGATCCATCGCCCACCCACTGACAACCCAGACCATCTCTGGGATCCCCCACAGAAGAGAGCTCCAATGCTCCTCTGCCCACCAACAGAAGTCATCTTGGGCAGCAGAAGATCCCAAGAGCTGGAGGAACGGCAAGGTCCTCTGGTTGCCAAACATCTAGACTGAAGCCTGAGAGATGCCTAGGTTCTGCTCCCAGGACGGGTAGCCCTAGGAGAAATGTGAGCCCCATTCCTCTTGAAGGTCTTTATTGGGCCAGATCACAAAAGGGAGGAAATCATGACAGACTAGATTTAAGTCCTGCTTCGCTGTCTGGAAATCCAAGTCTAAGTTCTAAACATTGTCTCCTCCAGCAGTAAATGGGACCCTTTTAGGCACACACTGCCAGTGCTCATCTCCAGTAGGGCTGGAGGAGCAAATTGGAAGGGAAAGTTGTATGAGGGGAGCAGGTCTACAGTGGTGAGGATCCCCCAAAATCAGATGGAGAAGAGGACAGGGCCTCCTTCTGCTTGCACCCCAGGAGATGATTGAGAGTAGAAAATACAAATAAAACATTGACCTTTTTCTGCTTTGGTGCAGGGATGCCAGTTTCTCCCCCGTGTCCACTCCCCCTTACTCTTTGGAATAAAGCCCCATTATTGCTATACAGGCAATGCCCCCAGTTCCACAGCTCCATTTTTCAACGTGACAGGTAGGTGCAGGACAAAGTTCTGGTGAATGCCACACAAGTGGGTGGTGTCTTAAAGGGAGGTGAATCATCCAGAAGATTTGCCTCTTGTTGCCCTTGACCCCTTTCTCTTGTGGAAAACAGATGTGATGGCTTGTACTCCAGCAGCCAACTTGGATTATGAGGCAACCAAGGGAATGGGCACTCCTGCCAAGGATGATAGAACAAAAGGACAGAAAGAGCTTGGATCCCTGATGACAGCAGCACTACCGTGCCAGCCCCAGCTTGCCTCTCTAGACTTCGCCTAGAGAAAAACAAACCCTGATGTATTTTAGCCACTTTTTTGTCCATAACAGAAAAGTTTAGAGCACAGACTTTGAAGCTGGGCCTCGATTATATCTCAGCACCTCCACCCACTAGCACTGAGACCTTACGTAGGTTTCTTGATCTCTCTGTATCTCAGTTTCCCCACGTGTAAAATGAGGCAAATAATAGTTTCTATGTGACAGGGTTGTTCCATGCCTGGCACACAGTAGCATGGTAAGCTTTTCTAGTTTAAATCATAATGACGGTGATGGTCACGACAATACCACCGACAATGACAATGACCATTATTGAGTTTTCGCTCATATGCAGCTCAACCTAATCCCATCTGACACAAATGCTCACAGTGGCCAAGCAGGAGTGGGTTTTCCCTGGAACCAAGGAGGAGACATCGCTCCTTCACCTCCTCCAGCAGCTGCTCCAGGAAGCCATGAGGTCAGAAAATCACAGGCCAGTTTCCAGGAAGGAGCACCCGGAGCAACCCTGGGAACCCCAGTAAATGACTTGTTCAGCCAACTACCAGGTTCAGTTTTGCTAAGTTGGCCGATGAGTTTTAGGCAATAGAGAGGATGTCAAGTTTGTGTGAGGGAAGGAAGGAGGAGAGACCATCCAGACACCACAGGATTAGAGTGAGGTCCCCTAGGGAGCAAATGCCTAACCGAGGAGAGTTGGTAAGGTTGTCGGGGATGACGCTCCATGTGCCCAACCCCCCTCCACCTCCTCCGAACCCTACAATGAGACCTCCAGGCTCCTCGTGTGCATTCCCGTCCTGAGTTCCTGAAGCATCCTATGCTCATGACTTCTTCAGCATAATTTCCATCTATTAGTAAATGAGAAAAGAGAAGCTCACAGTAATTAAACACTTTATTGGCTGTATTCTCCAATCTCTTGGGGCAACGCCAGGCTCCGCTGTCCTGTGCTCTAACCCTGAGGACACTGGCACAGACCAGAGTCAGGACCACTGGGTGCTGGTGGAGGGCTGGAAGTAAAGGCTCTCACTGCCTCGTGGAAGGCCCACTTCCCTCTTTGGCTGCTTTTCTCAGTTCCAGGTGGCTGGATGCTCAGAGGGCAGGTTTGCAGCAACCATCCAGCTCAGAGGTCCCCCTCCTCCCAGAAGACCTGAGGATGGGCCTCCTCGCTAGGCTCCACTGCGGGCTCTGGGGAGAAATGAGGCACTTCTCCCAGGGGCCACCCTTCTTCCTTTTCATGGTGATTAGAAAGATCTTGACCCAGGTGGTCTGGGATGCTGCTCCTGGAACTGAGACCACCAGAGCAGCTGAGCCAAACACAGATCATAGTCTGCTACACCATGATTGGCAGTGCAGCCCTAAGAGCAAAGAGCTGGGACACCTCTCCACCTGCTTGGAGACCATGCATGATCCAAGGCAGTTCACCAGAGGAGGGGCTTACACAGGGCCTGGGGCTGAAGAGCTCTGGCCGGATTCTGTCTGGAAGAAGACTTCCTAATGGGCCTTTAAAACATGTCTGTCCTCATGCCAACTGCAAACCATTATTATGATGACCTACCTTCCATTGGGAATCACAAGGGTTCTTGAGAGGCATTCCTGATCACTTGGAGGTCATGGAGGCAGAGAGGAGATGGAGAACCCCTGAGGACTGCCAACCAACTTAACCAGTAAAGAGTCTAAGTTCAGAGTGGCCCCCAGCACTGTGTTCAGGACTGGCAACAGACAGGGTGCGCAGCGTTCATTCAGAGACTCATTCTTTAAGGAAATGATGAACACTGCCTGGGTCACAAGGAGAACTTGTAGCAAAGCCAGGACTGGACCTCTGTCTGTCTGTCTCCAAAGACCTTTCCCCACACAGCCTAGAATATGTATATTGTCATTTCATTTAATTAAGCAAGCCAAGCATCTTCTTCCCCGTATGCTTTTCTGGGAGAAAAGCCAGGCTGAATCTAATAAAGCAGGGTACTTTCCACGTTGCTGTTTTCTACCGAGCTGATTGAGCTAGTTTCCACTGTCATTTAGTATTGTCCTTGTGGAACACCAGTCCCCTAATCAACGTGGCCTGATCAGCAGTACCCCTAGCAGGACAGCCACCACTGCCCGCACCTCCCCCGGCGCAAGTCCGTTCTTTCACTTGTCCTGGGCAGATGAAGGGAGGAGGTTGGTGGCTGCCCCAGGTGTGCTTGGGGCCTCCTCCAGCTTCTGCTCACCTCCCCGGCACAGAGCCCAGGCCCCATGAATGACCCCGGGAGATGCACACAGAGAGCAGCTCAGATGGGGAAGGGAGCCACAAGACCCCGACTGACCCATGGTCGGAGGCTCAAGCTCAGCCCCCGAGGCTGTCCCAGGACCAGGAACAGAGAGGGAAATGACGCCCTTTTCTCCTTGCTTCTGTGGGATGGAGGGACTTCCGTCTGGGGGATGTCGAGTGCATTTGGTGATGGTGCCAGCCATGGCCACTCTTTCGGCATCAGGATAAAAAGGTCCAGCTGGGCCATGGATGTGGCCTCTGACAGCCGAGGAGCTCTCAGAGCCAATGGGAAGAGAGCAGCTGTTAAGTGGGAGATGGTGCGGGGGAGGGCAGGTCTAAAGTTGGAGTCTGGTCTAAAGTTAGAAAGCAGATGTCCCTGTGATTGTCCCTAGGTTTTAGTCTGGAGTAAGCAGAGAGAGGGAGGAAACAACTTTTCAGTGGCTGCCAACTCTGTCAACCTTGCTGAAGATCTCGGTACAGTTTCTGTGTCATTTAATTAAATCTTCATGAAAACCCTGCAAACCAGGAAAATCCCCACTTTATTTGTTTGTTTGTTTGTTTTAGAGAGAGAGAGAGAGGATTGGGAGGACGGAGGGAGAAGGAGAGAGAGTTTCAAGCAGGCTCTGCACGAGGCGTTCGATCTCACGACCCTGAGATCATGACCTGAGCCAAAATCAAGAGTCAGATGCTTAACCGACTGAACCTCCCAGGTGACCCCCCTTTAAAACCAGGGCACTGAAGCATGAGGTTAGGTTACTTGCCCAGAGCTCTGCAGCCAGAAGGGGGCAGAGTGGACCCAGGGTCCATGCTCTCCTCTCTCCCGGCTCCTCTGTTGCTTGCCTCCCAGAGCACGTCTGCCCACGGCCTATACTCAAGGGCCTCAGTCCCAAGTCAGGAAACCAGCGTCCAGCTTGCCAGTCCGCAGATACTCCTGGACCAACTGCTGGGGACCAAGCCCTGTTCCAGAGGCTGAAAGATGGCAGTGAACCGCAAAGACGTGGCCTCTGCACTCGTGGCCTTCGGGGGTGCAGCGAGGAGAAGGGGCTGGTGACACCGGTGGCCATCAAGGTGGGGGCGCTGGACAGTGAGTGTTGGGAAGGGGTCCCGTGGGCAGGCAAAGTTTAGGGGGCAGCATTCCCAGGCTCCCAATATCTCTGACTCCATGGTCTGGGGTGGTGTGGGTTGAATTGTGTCCCCCAACAAGATTTGTTGAGGTCCTAACCCCAGATGCCTGTGAATGTGAACCTCGTTTGGAAATAAGATCATTGCACATACAATTTAGACGGGGTCATCCTGGATGAGAGTGGGTGCTAATCCAATGACTCGTGGCCTCATAAAAGAGGAATATGTAGACGCAGACACAAAGAGAAGAAAGACAGCCATGTGGAGGTGGCATGTCCACAAGCCAGAGACTCCAAAGGTTGCTGGCAACCAACGGAAGCTGGAAGAGGCAAGGAGGGATCCTCCTCTAGAGCTTTCAGTAGGGCACAGCCCTGCGGACGCTGTGATCTCAAACATCTAGCCTCCAGCCCCGGGAGGGAATACATTTCTGGGTTTGAAGCCATCCAAGTTAGTTCCAGTTGTCACAGCAATCACAGGAAACTAATACAGGAGGGACCAGGATGTATTTCCGACCATTTTCCAAGCGATCCTGATGCTGCCGGTCCCAGACACGCTAGCCCTTGAAGAGCCACTGGTTTAAGTGACTGGAGATTAATCCACTGGCTCAGGGAGAACATGAGTGTTGCTGCAGCATCTCCAGGGCACCTGGCCTGAGTGTGCGACTGGGATGAGTCGGTAGAGTTCAAGAGACACAGTTGGGGGCTCAGCACGGGATGGGGCTTGAGCCCAGCACCTGCATAGCAGTGGAAGGGAAAAAGGCCAGGGAACGCTTTTCCCATCCAACCAATGACCTTTCCCATCCAACCGCACAGAGGGCATCATGCACTCCAACCAAGGGAGTAGGGCCATCCCAACGGGGTTTGGTGAGGAAGGACACCAAGCCTGCCCCTGGCAAGGACCACTCAGGATAGCTAGTAGGTAAAAGCCAGTCTCCCATTCCCCGGGAGGCCCCCCAGGGACAGGGGATGATGGGGCAGTGGGACGGCTAAGGGCTCCCAGCCAACGGACTCCTTTGCCCAGGGAGTGAAGACACCTTGCCACCTTGTCCACTACAAGATAACTTGCCCACCACAGCCCCAAACCCTCCTGCTCCTGGTGGCCCAGAAAGAGGCACCCCGTCCAGCTTCTCATGCAGGCTCTTGGCACTATTAATAAAGCTCCTTTTTTCAATAAGAGCTAAAGAAAAGTTGAAATCCTACCCTCGCAACTGATTTCTTGAAATAATGCTTTTGAAATATCAAGGTCGATTAGAGTTTGAGTTATACATTTATTTATTTATTTATTCTTAGCCAGGAAGATGTATTAACATTTTGTTAGGTTTTTGTTTTAAGTGAGAGCCATGACGAGCTCGGGCAGGAGAACAGGTCTTGAGGCAGGCGGGGCAGGGTGGGCGGCTGCCGGGTCGGGGAACCCTGGGATGGGGAGTTGCTGGCCCACTGACCATTTACCTGAGCCATCTGCACCCCAGAGCTTGTTTCCTCAGCAGACCGGAGGCTTTCAGAACACCTGGGCCACCTTTCCTGTCCCTGGCTGCAAACCAGCCAGGACGTCACAAGGGAGATGGCAGGAGTGACCAGTCCTGAGGTCCTCCGAGGCCTGACGTTCTCGACCACAGGACTGCCCGGTGGGGAGACACCGCTCCCGCGGCTGGGGGACAGGGCGGGCGCACCTGCCTGAGGCCTATCCCATCGAGCCCTCGGCTGCAGTGGGCGGGAGCCTGCAGCTTCACCAGCCCCAAGCAGAATCAGTGAGGGAAATAAAGGGGACAAGACGCCCCCCCGTCCCCTCACTTTTCACATCCCATTTTCACTTTTTAAGAACTATCCCTTGTACGTGTTCCTATTTTCTAATATGTCTGCCCAACACACACACATTGGTCACAAACAACAAAGACAAATATCTCCAATCACAATTGTGGCCTAGAAAATTTTATTTAAAATTTGACTTCCTATTTAGGTCCTTCCTTAATAATAATGATTTTCAGGGAGTTGAATGACGATCTGTTAATGGGTCAGACTTCAGACTTCCTAAAGGCGAAGCGGAATTTCCCCAATAAATAGGAGCTGTTTTCAGTCTCATCAAAAATAACCTAGGGGCTCACGGTGGGGCATGGGACTCCTGATCTCCGAGCCGTGAGTTCGAGCCCCACATTGGGGGTAGAGATTATTTTTTAAAAAATAATAAAAATCTTAAAAAAAAAAAAAGAAACACAAATTCAAACATTAAAAAAAAATACGTTTGGCTAAATCATAATTTCACACTTTTATACAAGACACCTTGACAATATGTGATAAAATGAGAGAGAAAAACCCCACAATCTGTGTCAAACAGCTATGATCTGAAATTTATAGCAAAATCCTACAAATCGGCAAGACTGACACCAAAAAGTACAATAAAAAACACATGAGAAACAGATACAAATAAGGAATCTGTCAAACAGGAAATAAAAATGGTCGGAAGACACACAAAAAGAGGCTCTACCGCACCAGTAATTGGAGAACTGAAAATTAAAATGAGATACAGCTTTTTAACCCGCCAGCCCAGCAGCCCTCAGCCTGTCAGATGAACAGCAGGTGTTGCTGCGGGAGGCACACGGCCTCTTTTGTCCACGGGTGGGTGGCCGAGGACTCACTCAGGAGGCTGTGGAAAGAACAACGCCGCAGGGACTATTGAAATTAAAATCTGCCTTCCCTTCACCCTGGTCAATCCTAGAGAAATATTCCCTGTGCAGGTCAAGACTCTTCATTACTCCTAAGTGGTAGGAACCAAAAATACTGCAATAACCCGAGACCAGGAAATGGTTCGGTGAACCAGGGCACATCTCTACTGAGGAATACCGGATGGACACCACATGAACGAAGGGGCCAAACGTGCTCTCCCCAAAACAGGAGTGAAGGAAACCGTGCGTACACCGGGATCTCGTTTGTATAACACACAAAGGGAAGAAAACATTTAAAACCTATTTCCAGAAGGATGCATAAATAATTGGTCGGAGGGACTGCCCCAGGGGAGGGTCAGTTGCTTGTCAACTGAGACCCTTTTACAGAGTTTGGTTTATTTTTTCTGAGTGTGTGCATTACTTTTTTAGCCATTAAAAGAAAATGAAGTTAATTTTAGAGTTCTTTGATTTAAGCTTTTCAAGGACATGTTTTAAATAAAGAAACTCCAGAACAACATTTACATTGTACCAGTTAGGTAAAGAATGCACAGAGAGATGTGTGTGGCTCAGTCAGTCAACGGTCTGCCTTTGGCTCAGGTCATGATCCCGGGGTCCTGGGATCGAGCCCCGCATCAGGCCCCCTGCTCAGCTGAGAGTCTGCTTCTCCCTCTGCCTGCCGCTTCTCCTGCTTGTGCTCTCTCTCTCTCTCTCTGTTAAATAAATAGATAAAATCTAAAAAAAAGAATACAGACAAAGCAAAACTGGATGCCCCTGAAAAGATGAAAACTGCAACAAGATTATTTTAACATAAGTGAAAATATTCCTGGATGAATCATTAATTTAAAAATCTTACCGTTGAAAAGTAAAAGTGTGTCAGAAGAAGAAAGTGCACATCTATTTCGAGCAAAGTAAGGGACATTAAAAATACTGACGTATTTGTCTCATTTTCTCATTTATACACACTTTGGTTTATTCCAATACCACACCATTGTACCAGGAGAGTGTTTATTTCACAAGTGATTTTTAATCCTGTAGCCACAATTTCCCCATATGGTTACATTATTTTTCTTCTATACTTTTTAAATATGAGATACAGAATTTGTCAGAGGTTAAAAGGGACACATTCTTCCTGCTGAATAAGGTATCCTGTTTAACCTAAAGAGTATTGTTAACCTTTTGGATAGCAAGAATTTGAAGCTGCTGGGAGTCACATGTATTTGTAGGTCCCGAAGTAGCCCTGAGGTCTAAATAGGAAAATATCTTTTATAAACTGTAACAAAACTCACGTCAAAATAAAAACCTATGAAATGTACACAGTTCTATCCAGAGTCAACATTTTTACAATATCCATTTTCAGAAACAATGAAAATAGCTTTATGTTCAGAAAACAGAGCCTATATACCGAGGTGGCCTAACTTGCAATCTGGCTTCCCGTGCTGAAGTCTGTTCAGTCCTCTTATTATTAAAAATACACACCCTCAGACGCCCCCCAAAAATGCCAGGCGGGACAAGGATTTGAAAGAAGAGAATTCCAAGGAGAGCGTTTTCTGTTCATCTGAGCAGGGGATCTCATTCCCATTCCTCAGGATGCCCCCAAGGCTCGCAAGGTTTATAGGACCCTTATATAGTTCGCATCCAGTTCTCCAGAGTCATACAGTTCCAAACCAGCTTCTAGAACATCTGCTCAAAAACTGGCATTAAAGTGCCTCAATGCAAACTCCCAAAACAGTATAAAGTGTCAGGTCAACACAGGTCACTGCTCTCTCCGGAATGCCCAGCTTCATCTTTGTTTCTCGCCTACATTTCCTTTTAAAACAAGACAGAGGTGTCAGACTAGGATGAATAAATTTCTCTCAAAAAGCCAACTGTGTTAGCTTTCACTAGACTACCTAATCCTTGGGCAGACTTGGGAAAATCCTAGCGCTTCCTCAGGGTAAGATGCTGATTCTACGGCTAACCTGGCACCAAATTCCAAGAAATTCAGGCCCCCACCCCGTGGCCGCCGCTGAATGGCCGGTGGTGCTCCCCAAGCAGAGTTGTCTCTGGCTTCCGCCTCTCGATGTGAAGGATGAACGTCAAAGGCAGAGAGGTGCCCCAGATCGGCTACTGGACCTCGCCGAGGAGCTCCTATAGCTGCCTCGCGGTAAGATCTGGGTTCTGACACGCTGGCCGTGTTACGTGTCCCATTGGACAAAGTGCTTCCAGTGAGTCTTGGGCTGTCCAACCCTCCTGAACACACACATCGAAGCAGGTCACCCCCGACCTTCCCCGGGAGCCATAGGAGAGGTCATCTTTGCGACCACACAGCCTGGTCTCCCTTCAGTTCATCTGTGTGTGTGCATGCCCACACGTGTGCACGCTCACACCTTGGCACACCCCGTCCGCTTCGGCACAGCCAGCAGCCAAGGGCCATCAGAGCCCTGCAGGGGGCGCTGTGCCTGTCACAGGCCGGCTCACAGTGAGGAGATCGTGTGCACAACCCGGGCATTGAAAACTAGCCAAATCAGTTCAGGTGGCGGTGGGTTGGTGTTTTTGCTTTTTTTTTTTTTTTAATTTTTTTTCTTCAAAAAACCACCTCCAGGAGGAATTTTTTTTTTTTTAGCCTCTTCTTTTAAATGTTAATGAAGAAACATGTGAATTCAAGGTCCCAGAAATGAGCAGCTGACTCCAGAGTTACCCAGACGAACGAAACAAGTTCTAAATGCTTCAAGGTGTGAAACGGGGAACACAGCCATCAGTCTTTTAGGAAGAACTTTGTGGGTACCAGCACTCCCACTGTGACCATTGTCTTCCCAGTTCCAGTTGCTGCCAGAAACGTGACCTCATTGTTCTCTAAGGACCAGTTGCAATGGCCCCTCCACCTTCCCTCCCCTACAGCAAGTTGGTTCAGGAACCGAGGACCCCGCACACAGCGGACTTGGTGTGCGGAGAACCCACAGCCCGTGCAGCCTCCAGGGACCCACACAGGCCGGAAAGGGTCCCGAGCAAATACCAGGGTACCTGTTAGAATTTTCCCGAATGCTGTAAAAAAGAACAAGTGTGAGCACTCCGTCACCTAAAAGCCTGTGACCAGAAGCTTTACAATGGTTGGTGATGGATCTCCAGAGCCTGGGGCGTCCGTGTGTGGTACGAGAATGGGCAATGAGCGAGCAGGGATCTCCAGGTGAACCCGGGGAAAGAGGATCAGTTGACTTACATCAGGCCTGGAACTCCAAGGAATTTCCGGGAAATTAGGAAAAGACAGTCTGCTCTCCGACTGTTGTGGGGACAAGGGGGGAGAGGTAGGGCTCTTGCCAGACGCTGCAAGGGACAAACCAGGCCCACTTCTTAGTCTTGGCTCCTTTACTGAATTCTCGGGGAGACCTTTCTTCATGACTTGGTCCCCCAGATTCTTCCCTAAGGATGACAGGCTTTGCATCCATTTCGGGACTGGGGGCTGGCCCCACCTCATGGGATTCTGTTTCACACAAAACCGCCTGGCCCCCACTCAGATGCGGGATCCCCAGAGACCTGCTCACCCCCTAAAGCATGGAAGGAAGTGGGGAGAGGCAGTCTGCAATGGCCTTTCTGCACGCACAAGCCCTGTGTTCAGCTGACATCACCAATCTCTCCGTCCTTCTCCGCAGAATGAGCTTGGTGTCCCAGGAAGGCCTGAAGCTGAGACAAGGAACTGCGATTTCTGATCTTCATGTGGCTGAGGTACCCGGTACTGCCAGGCGCCTGCCGGGTGATGGAATACTCCTTCCTCGGAGAGAGGAAGGAAGGTCAACGATGTTCTGGTCCATGATGTTCTGGGCTGTGTTTCTCTAGGGTGGCCAAAGACATGGAGAGTTTATGCTCTGAACGCTGAGGTCATTCCAGACGAACCTCTCCCAGCTTTTCCCTCCTGCCCAGCGGGGAGACTACGGAACACTGGAGTCACATAAGCCGGGACGAGAAACTGTCACTGTCACTCCGCCCACCCGGGAGCAGACGGGGAGGAGCCAGTTCTAGAGGTAAAATCGGTGAATGGCCATCTGTGTTATCATGACCACCACTACTTAACATACAGGCTGAATTTTTTTAAATACAAGGGTTCACATCCACAAGAGGTAACTAAGAGGTAACTGAGAGGTGCTGAGGTAACCTCACGTCCACCCCAGAGCCGTTTCAGCTGCCAAAGTCCCAGGTCTCCAATAACTAGAAAATCGCAACTGAGGGAGATGGCGGACATTTCCCTAGAAGACAGCAGCATTGACGTCGTCTTGGAAATATTTCTTCTGTCTAGTGTAATCATAATTCACTCGAACATTTTAGTAAAAGTATTAAAATATACTTCATCTTTTCCTCTAACTACATTTATATATAAATCCCTGAGAAGGTACCTGTCAACTTGAAATTCACTATTTACAGTTAATAAACATCAGGGGAGCAAGCAGACCCCAGCTCCCCCATTCCCTCCGACAGCAGAGTGATGCTGTCATCTGTCAGGAGAGCAAACTAGGTCCCCCTCCCTTAAATGGCGGCATAAGGGGGGAGCTGGGTGGCTCAGTCGGTTGAGCATCCGATACTTCGTTTCGGCTCAGGTCATGATCTCATGGGTTGTGGGATCGAGCCCCACCGTCGGGCTCCTTGCTCAGCGTGGAGTCTGCTTGAAAGATTTTCTCCCTCTGTCCCTCCTCTTCTCTCTCTCTCTCAAAATAAATAAATAAATCTTAAAAAATAATAATAATAAAAGGTGTGGGGGGCTGTGCCGAAATCCTAAACCATCTGCACAGAAGCTGGGGAAATCTGTCCTTCAGTCACTGGGTCGGTGGAGGTCATTACATAATTCAGCAAGGACACCACACTGCCTCTCATGATCGCCTTGCTTTTCTGCCCTTTTTAGACCTCAGGGTGGTGGTGCCAGGGAGGATCAGGGCAGCTAGCCGCAGCTGCCGAAGTAAACAGGCAAAGGAAGGAGAGGCAAGCAAGGAAGAGAGCAGGCAGAGGGGAAGGCAGGGAAGAAATGTGGTGACGAAGCTGAGGGGACATGCGGAGAGCAGGAGGAGGTGACTGCCCATCATCACCCCTGCCCCTGACCGACGCTGGAAGCGAGCAAGCGGCAAAGGGCGACCCCTCAGTGAGAAAACGCAGCCAGCCATTCAAAGCAATGAAAATACATAAACCAGACAATGATCTCAAAGGATGCCGGGTCATACTGTCAGGGAGACTAGGGGTGTTTCTCTTCACCTCGGGGACCAGCTCTCGTCTCATCCAAGGGGACCTGGCCAATACCAACTCTTGGACACTAGGGTGACCTGCAGCCACCCAGTGTCGGTGATGCTAAAAGCGGGTCCAGACCTCTATGCCATTCTGGAAAGAGGGAGGAGCTCATTAAAATCTGACTTATCATCACACCTACCCATCAGGCTGGTGCTGCGCAATGCGTATTAATTGAGGTTTCTGGAGAGGTGAGTGTGAGACCCCAGATAGCTCAATGCCTCACGGTGCCAAGTGGGAGGGACTAAGGAGAGGCCAGCGCCATCCCTGTCCACGTCATGAGACAGGCGCTCATCACACCCCAGCCAGGGAGCACGATTTGACATGCGAATCCAGGGTTGTAAGAGCTTCCAAATCGGTCTCCACTATTTTAAATCTACAGCTTCCGAGGAGGAGAATTTTTAAATAAAGTGCTGTCAGAGTGCATATATGACAGATACTCTGCAACCCAGATGGCCAGAGATTCAGTAGACTCTCTCAGTGCTTTGGAGATTAAAAAAAAGTATGGACAGAACTCCCACTGAGAGCTCAGGGCTCCGGGCAAATCACATAACGTGCTCTGCCCAAGACCCCGCATCTTGGAAATTCTACAAAGTCCGCATGAGGATAAACTGAACATCACGGGCAGTCCAAGGAAAAATAAAAGTAATTCCACACCAGGAATTGAGTCTGGAGGAGGGAGCCATCCAACCCACTCCAGGAGAATTTGCCTAAAACAAGTTTGCTTAATATTCAGTTCTAATCCCTGTTCTTCTAGCCCACCCCCCTTCTCAGCGGTTTGTATCACTCTGGTGCCTTATTCTTTTGCATCTTTTTTACATTTTAAGGATATCTGAATTCAATTTATCTAAGAGCGCAGAGGACTTAATTTTGTATCTCTAGTAAAAATTTATTACATTTGCCCCCATTTTATTAGATAATAAATTTTTCTCATATCTATTTTTGAATATGTTAAAGGCTTTGCATCCAGTTTATCTAAAGTCCCTTGCTTAAAATACTTAGTTCCAGCAATAAGTACATGCTTCTCTATGCATGGTTTCATACTTTGACAACAGGTTTTTCTTCATTATTATTACCGTCTAAGTAAGAGAACTTTAAAATAAGACACAAGGAAATCTGATTCCCCTGTCTCACGTCATCATTTTGCTGGAAAAGGAAATGCCTCCATCAAATAGAAACAAATATTCAGAATCACTGAATCAAATCAGTAAGAACATACAATGCTCATGTGCGCGTCCAATGAGAAGGAACGACAAACAGCAAGAAAGGGGAGACTTCGACAAATTCTGTATGAAATCATAGAGATATCACAAATAATTATTGCCAGAAACAGTATGTTAAACAAAGGGTCTTCGGGCAAATGTATTAAAACCGTCTTAAATACAAACAGCCCCATCACCAGTAAAATGCTGCAAATTTGATCATGATTAAAAATACAAAATTATTCAGACCCTTTGATAAACTGGTCTTATAAATTTCTCAAGTGAAGTTCTAAAGGTAGGCTTCGAGGCAAATTTGCCCACCAGGTGTACTGATCGCTAGGGGAACTGGTTTCAGGCGAATCGACCTGTGCCCTGCCCAATTCACACAAGGCTGCAGCCTGAGCAAAAAAACAGGGAGCCCTTCTGGGTCCAGGTTCGAGGGAGCCTGTCTGCCGGGGATGTGCAGGGAGGTGCAGCGCTGCGGGAGGGGCGAGGGCAGGAGGGAGGCACACCCGCATCCTTCTCCGCGCGGAGCCCCGCTGCCCCCTCCCCCACCGCACACGCTTCCAGACAGCTGACCCCTCACGTCCTTTTCCTCCAGGAGGGCGCCCGCTTTTCCTTCTTCGCCGCCGCAGCCACCCGCTGCTTCTCCGCCTCTTCCGCCTTCCTCTTTTCCTCCTTGGCCTCCTTGTACCGCCACTTGGGGAGCTGCAGGTGGGTGCTGTCCTTGGTGCTGCCCTTGGCGGCCGCCCGCTCCGGCTGGAAGGTGGGCGCGGGAGCCTTGCTGATGCGCACCCTGGGGATGACCACGCCGGGCCGCACGCTGCTCCTCCTCAGCAGCTGCAGGGGCAGGAGGCTGGTCCTCCGCGGGGCCCCCGGCGGCTGCGGAGACGGGAGGCTGGCTCTCGGGGCCACCTCTCTAGAGACCCCGACGGCCTGGGAGGTCCGGAACGGCTGCTCAGAGCCCTCGATCTTGTCACTCTCCTGGGCGTGCGTGTCCCGGTTCCCCCGAGCCTCCAGGATTTCCTGCACCGCCAGCCGCCTTTTCCCCACACAGGGGGGGTTCTCGGGGCACACAGTCTGGCAGACGATGGCCACAGCGGGGCTGTAGAGGCTCGTGGTCATCCTGACCATGTGGTCCAGAACACCCCCATCCTCCAGGCCCTGGCGTGAGCGGGAGGTCAGCATGGACCGCACAAGCTCGGTGAGCCTCTGCAAGCAGTTTTTGGAGCCCGAGGGCTTCAGAACGGCCTCCGGAGGCAGCGGCAGCTCTGGTTTGTATTTTTCCCCAAACTGTTCCGGGCAGGGTCGCTCCAGCAGCCTCTGGATAAGGCGGACGGCCTCCAACCGTCCGGTGTAAGTGGCCCACTCCTGGGGCGACATCCCACGGCGGGGGTCCCTGGCATGGACATCTGCTCCTGAAAATAAAAAAAAAAAAACGCAAACACAAACAGTAATGGGTGAATGCGACAAGAACTTTCCCGGCCAATGGCAGGAAAGGAAAGAGTGAAATGAATCAAAGGTAAAACTTCCAAAACCTAGTGACAGACTACCTGGAGCTGTGCCACCTGGATGAACGTGCAGCTGACCGTGAACTACTGCATGTACCATTATTACAACACAACCCACCTTTAAGTGCTCCGTTTAATGGCCCACCTTTCCTAAACAAAACTGCCTGAACTCAGCACCTAAATCATGGGATTTTTAAAGAAATAAGATTTCATGGCTTTCTGTGAACATGTCAATGATGTTACTAGAATGTTCTAGAATACTAAAAGGAATAATCACTTGCAAAGCATCTGGTGTCCTATTTACTTATCATCTCATGTTTTCCTCACAGATCTCTTGTGAGGAATGTGAGGGTCCCTATTTTGCAGGAAATGTGTGGTCCTTCACTTCTTGTACTGGGTGGTTAGGAGGTCCTGGGTCTATCCTCTTTACCAGATCCTGGGCTTTTCCAGGGCAGAGCCCACATCTTACTCGTTTTCGTTTCCTCACACTTCTCACCCTGGCTGGTAGGAGGCATGCATTGAATAGAGGTTTGTTACAGAATGGATGGTAGTCACAGTGGCCAAGGGACCTACCTGAGGCCTCAAAGATGGTAATAGAGAAAGTCTCAGCCCTGTACACTTCCTGCCACCCTGCAGAGAGAGGACTGCTTCCTCTGACAGTTACTTGTCTTACTTGTCTGTGTCAACATGGTCAGACTAAAGTACCCAGGGATTTAAACAAACACCAATCTAGCTAGGTGCACAGTAAAGGTATTTCACAGATGCAGTTGGAACCCACAATCAGTTGACTGAACCAAGATGATCCTCAATAATGTGGGTGGGCCTCGTCCAATCAGGTGAAGGCCTTTAGACCAAAAGCTGAAGTTTTCGGGAGAAAAAAGAATTCAGCCTCAAGACTGTAGCATTAACTCCTGTCCAAGTTTCCAGCCCGATGGCCTGCCCCCACTAATTTTGGGCTCTCCAACCCCCAAAATCACGTGAGCCAATTCTTTAAAAGAAATCTCTTAATGTATATCTCTTGTTGGTTCTGCGTCTCTGGAGAACCCTGCCTCCTACATCCTCAGTCTCCCTTACACTAGTCACTTCCTTAATAAATCTCCCCCATACCACCCACTGGCCCCTCCTAATACTGCAAATTTAAACTTCAACTCAACTTGATGAAATGTTCATAAATTTCAGCATGGTATTATAAGAGAAATTAATAAGGAATTGCTGTTCAATTCATCTTGGTCCAATCTCAGCCTCATACAGTTAAAAATCATTCAGGATTTCAGGTCCCATTAGTCATACTTTCCCTGGCAAAGCAATGTGGAGAACTAGGGCAATTATCTAGTCTGTGAGCTCCCCAGGGACCAGGACTGGCGGAGGCTTCTGCATTTATATCCCACGCAGACCCAGGTGTCTGATGTGCGGCGGCAGCTCAGCGTGTGCTGAACGGAGGTGAGGACAGCTCACCAGCCTCCCTGCCCCGGCACCCCTCCTGTGGCCCCCCGGCCCAGGCAGGCCCAGCCCACCTGAGATTGCCTCATAGTGCTCTTCATCCTGGGGCACATTTAAAAAATAGGCATACTAGAGGAGTGGTAATTATTTGGAACTGGAAATCGGGATGGAACTCATTAGCCAGAGTACAATTTATAAACTGACAAAAATGAAAAGGGGGCAGTAAAAATGTCACCGCAAAAAATAGATGACACATTAAACCTTAATTAATTGCATGTCACTTAAAAAGGTACAAACTGCAAAATTAAAATCTTAATGAACACGGCTGGAGAGAGACATTTTTCAAGAGCTAATGGAAAACTAAAGGAACAGCTGTCCACGGTGTAGCACACTTCTTCCTGTGCCTTCCTCGTGCCTCTTCAAGATGATCTTGGAAACTGCACACATTCTGAAGAACAAGGCCATGCGGACAGGAGTGCAGCCTAAGGATGTGAGTCATGCCATGATTTGGGGATCCACTTCCTTCAGCAATCAGTAAGGGCAATATTAACGGCCTGGACGGTGTGATTAAATCATGGAAGGCCAGCACCAATGATGAACCCTATATACAGAAACCTTTCAGAGAACACGGAGAACTCTGATAGGCCACTGTATGCATCCTCTGCCCATGAACTACTGGCACCCTCACCCCCTACCCAAGGCTGTTTCACCCAGGGCTCCAGCCACGCAGACAAAAGGTGGGCTCCCACCCGTGCATCCATTTGCCGCCATGTTGAATGCTATGAGTTGTCTACACAAAGTCCTCTGTTTTACTCAAGGCAGCAACATACTCAGTTCTAGGCAATGCATCATGACTGGTGTAAACCAGGGTTTTGCCAACTCGGGACTGTTGATGTTTTGGGCCAGACCATTATGTGGTGTGGGGGCTCTCCTGTGCATTAGTAAGACTTCTAACGGCAACCCTTGTCTCTACCCAGTACATGCCAGTAGCATTTCACAGTTGTGACAGGCCAAAATGTCCCCAGATATTACCAGATGTTCTGGGGGTCGGCGGGGGGCAACACCCAGTTGAGAATTACTGGTCTAACCCAGTAACTGCAATCCTGTTCCCCTTTTTCTTAGCCTCGCTTACAGCTGGTCATCGAGCCCCAAAGAGAAGGCTTTTGTACCCTGATAAAAGTGACTATGTGGTTGGTGGTGCTGCTTCCTGTCTGAAGCCTACAGTTCTGGTGACCAAGTTTCAGGCGGGAGAGGAAGGGGGGGTCATAGGGGGTGCTGGGTGGACAGAAAAAGGAACCTAGTTCTGTGATGTCCTCATGGAGTTCAGGCCAGCTCTGCACCGTAACTGCCTACCTCAAGACTTCTGGCGAGGTGAGCAAAACAGATGCTTGTTTTCTTTCAGCCACTGTCAAGTCAGGATGTCTGTGACGGGAAGCAGAAAGCGTTCTAAAACAGGTGCTAAAGGAAAACAAACTACCTTCCATCACTCACCGTCAGAAGCTTTCTCTGCAGAGTCGTGGCCAGGTCAGGGGACTAGCAGTAGGCAGGCAGAGCCTGAGGTGCGTCACTTCCTTTCCTGTTTCTCTGCCAGCCCCCATGTTATCTACCCTTCTAAGCCCAGCACTGGTCCCCCTCCCACCAAGAGGCCTTTCTGGTCTCACGGGACCCTTTTGGACCTGTCCCTGCAGGTCTCCTCCTGTGCCATCCTGGCCTGTGTCTTGGGTACTTGGGATATAATCGATGTGAAAAATCAGGATGCAGGGTCTCAGGAAAGAGACCTGATTTGAGGGGTGGGAAAGATGCTTTCTGCTTCCAGCCTGCCCCACCCCCGAAGGCATTTCCGAGCTATCTTGTACTCGGTCTTTCAGAGGGTCTCAACAGGGCTGACCCCCAGCTGCCCAAGGATCCCCCTTCCCCATCCTTCACGTGGCTTCCTGGCTCCCCTTCCAGAAAAACTAGTTGCCCCCAAGTCCTTTTCTCAAGGTTTGCTTTCGGGCCAAGCGAAATGCCCAAGCTAAGACCCTGCCCTCGGTGACATGGAATGCCTGACTTTTGGCCCTTTCCCTGCATAATCATTTGAAACTATTCCAACTCAGCAAATTCTCAGGTCACAGGAAATCCATGTTTTCCTTATAAACAGAAAGAAACCTCTGTAGTGATATCAAATCACTTGGCTTTCCAGAAGCACATAGTCAAGGCTTGCCTGGGACAAGAATGGCCACAGGCCCAACAACAGGAGTGCCTCTCCCTCGTTGAACAAGCCTCCTACACCTCCCAAGAAGTCTGCTTGGTTGCCCAGAATCACGGGAAGAGGCGAGCATCTTGTTTGCACGTGTCTGCTTCCCAAACGCTACAGCAATCACACACTTCAGGGATAAAAGCCGGCTCTCTTAAGCGAGTCTGGAGCCTTCCAACCTCCACTGAGCTCTGCTTCTCTTCAGAGAAAATCACATCCTCGTTATGGCTTCTCAGAGCCACTTATTTAAATAGACCTGTCACTTCGGGGCATTAATATTCCATTGAATTAACAAGAACCCACAGCCCCATTTGTGATGCGTTATCAGCAGAGCTGACATTATTCCTTGGGAAGCCAAAAACCAAAGAGCCAATAAATCAGCTTTTCGGAACCTGGTTACATTTTTATGAAAATCCAAAGTTTTGATAATTCTAACGTTACTTCGTTCTGCCTGACAAGGTAAAATAAGAAGATGATATGTGTCTGGATGTTATGAACTACTGGAAAATCTAAACCATTTAGGGGGGCATCCAACTCAATGATCCATCATTTCTAAAAGGAAATTGTTCCTATTGAGTATAATGAAGTTGCAATTCGGAAATTCAACTCAGGTGCAGAAGGATGCTTGCGCTTGAAAAAATGAGGATGAGATAGATGCACATCTCTACCCTAACCATTCAACGTAATACTGTTTGTGCCTTTTGCTTTTGAAATGATCACAGGATGCCCATTCTGTGATTAGCTCTCAAGGAACCTTCCCCAGCCGCACACAAATGCACTCGCTGTTGAAATGCCAATCCAAAGAAATATTCAGGCATTATTATCTTTAAAGGCTTTAGTTTTTCTAAATATTGATATATTAAATTTAAATAACAAAACTTAAAAATACTTGTGCACATTTTTTAAATATCCCAACCAGTATCCTTATTGGTATCCACCCAAGCCAGGAGGGACTTTGATCGCACAAGTCTTTTTTTTTCTTTTAAGACATACATGCTCATCTACTGTAAAAGGAAAACGTAATGCATTTTCCTGGGGCATTCAGGAGGGCACTTGTGATGAGCTCTGGGTTTTGTATGTAAGTGATGAAGCACTACATTCTATTCCTGGGACTAGTATTACACTACATGTTAACTAACTAGAATTTAAATAAAAACTTGAAACATTAAAAATCAATCGATCAATCAATCATAGTTGGGGGGGGAGTAAATTACTAAAAACCTACACTCAATTATAACTAGCTCCAGAAGTAGTAAAAGCAGATGAAGCTTCCCCCAAACACAAAAGCATCATAAACACCGTTTAATTAGGAAGAACGACCTCTTGTTGCTATAGGACAGGCAAGGCCTAAACTCAGTTGAAACTGTTATCTTGCCTTTAAAAAATGAACTGTCAGAGTCAAAAGCACAATCAATGGGATTAAATCTAATTACGTTCTTTTTTATTTCTGTGAAAGTTTTCATCTCTGAAACCTGTCATCACTTACTGAATTTCTTTTTCTTCCAGCATCCCCTAAAACACTCAGATTGAAGTGGGAGAAAAGAATCTAAGCAAGCTGTGAATCCTAGAACCCCAATGTAATCACAAGGAAAATGACAGACAGGCTGGGGACACTGTATACAGGCCAGTATGGAGACTGTCGGGTCAGGAATGAGGAGGTGAGACTGAGAAACTGTCCCCGGCCTCAGGACCCTGGGGACACGGGACAGTTACATGTGGGAGCCTGGATGGGATCCTGGAACGGAAAGGGGACAGCAATGGATGCATGGGCGAAATCCGAATAATGTCTGGAGTTCAGTTAATAGTAATGTACCAGCGCTGGCCCCTCTGTAAGATGTTAACATGCAGGAGACAAGTGAGGGCCATCTGGGACTTTCTGTACTATTTCTGTCACTTTCCATACATCTAAATTAGTCCCAAATAAAAGTTTCCTTTAAAAAAAAGAAGAAGCAGCAAGGTGGGGGTGCCCATCTTTCCACTCGGTGACATGTCACTCACAAAGGAAACTGCTGCATCCTGTATCAGCATGTGACTCCAACCCCCAGCAAGTGGGGATCTAGGATGGCTACTGGGCCCACACCGCCATCCCTGTGTCCACCCTCAATGGGACAGGCTTGCACTCAGAGCCAAGACCCTCAGATGCCCCCATCCTTGTGCTCACCCTCAATGAGACAGGCTTTCACTCGGAGCCGAGACCCCCAGATACCCCCATCCCTGTGCCCACCCTCAGTAGGAGAGGCTTGCCGCTCAAAGCCAAGGCCAGAACACACATTTCTAAAGAAGAACAAATATGGGCAGGAGGAAGCTAAGATGGAGGGAAGAGTTTATCAGGGTGCAAGGAGGGGTTTCCTGTAGGGTGACCAGTAATGTGACCTCCCGCCCCACCCAGAAGGGTTTGCTTTCCTTTCCATCTGTTTCAACTCAGTTGATGACAACCACACCCTTCAAAGAAACTATTCTTCGTTGCATCCACTAGGCTCCGTCTCTATGGAACTGATGCATCTCAGTACATGTTCTCCAAAGGAGCAAGATCGGCATTTCCCAAGACCCTTGGGGACCCCCCCCCATCCCTGCCCCAGGATGGGCGGAGACAAACCTGCTAGCATCAGGGCTCGGATGCACTCCGTTCGGCCCTGCATGGCAGCTTTCATTAGGGCAGTGAACCCAAACACGTTCCTCCTCTCAAGGTCAAGGCCAGGAAAATAGTTCAGCAAGTAGTTGGTGATGGTGGCATGCCCTGCAAAGAGAATCACACACGTTTATCGAGCCCATTCCACCAACAGTGTGCATGCCCCGGAAGCCTCCCCAGAGCCAGGACGGCCACACGGTCAACCTCCAGGACCAGCCCATCTGTGTGTGTGGCTGAGGCTGCCCCTGAGACATGAGAAATAATTCTCACGGCGTCCAGGAAACCACAAGACACAGGGCGCCACCCCAGTTCATTCCGGTTCTCTGTGGCCCACCCACCGGGGAGCTCAACTGTCTGTCAACTGGGTAAGGAGGGACCGTGGGGAGCCAGCATGTGGTGGGGGCGGCATATGGAAACTGCACTAAGCGAGCCTCTGGCGACGCTGGCTGATCGGGGGAAGGTCCTGGATGCTGTCAGTTCCCAGCAGGAGATGCCAACGCAAACAGATGCAAAACTAAAAATGAACCTCAGAGCCATTTCTCAGTGCTCCCTAGGAGAGGGTCATCATCACAGCGAGGGGATATGCCAATTCATGCTGTCACCTGCTGTTACCACTCAGACGTGTCTCTGTCTGTCTGTCTCTTTCTCTCTGTTACACACACACACAAACACACACACACACACAGAGGCAGGAAGCAAGGAACGTGGGGAATGTTGCTACCCAGACCCACCCAGCCCCTGCACCCCCAGGCCCTTCTCTGAGCTGCCATCCCCAACCTCGCCCCTGCTGACCTCAGCTAATAGGCCCTGGAGAGTTCAAGCAGTCTGCAGGAGTCTCTCCCCTGGGCACCAGTGGAGGGGCTGGGTGCCCAGTCTCCTTCCTTACACGCTGGGGATCCAGCCCTCTGAAATCTCCCCGTTCTTCCCAGTGCACAGATGTTCCTGGGGAACCCCCACTGCCAGGCTGCAGGCGTGGGGCCTCGTGGACACTCCGGTGCTCTCTGTCATTAACTGAGCATCACCTCCTCTCCTCCCCCTCCAGCCCCCGGGGGGGCCCCGGCACCATCGAGATGCCAGAGCCATGAAGCCCCTTCCCCAGCTGACTCTGCAACAGGTAGCGCATGAGATCTGGGATGTGGCAGAGGAGGTGAGGCCTCATGGCTGCCCGCTCTCAACAAAAAGTGGGGTGCGGATTCTTCTAGAACCATTGTTGTCTGCTTACCATTGACCTCAGCCCATCTCCTGAACTCACGGCAAAAATTAAAAGGTGAGCCATGAAGCTTTCTGAGAGAGAAACACTGACTAATATGACCTCGCCCGAAACAAGCTACAAATGGGTACATGCGGGTGCACCCCACTATCACAATGACTCACGGATTCCAACCAGCAGCTGGTGCTTTTTCACTCAGTTACTCACTCGGCCCTCCATTGTCATCGAAGGTGCCAGGGTGGGGAAGACGCTAGCTGGCAGGAGCCTGGAGCAGCTTAACTGCTCTCAACTGTGTGTGTGTGTGTGTGGGGGGGGTCCTTTGATCTCAGTTAGGTTCGTCACCCAGCGAAACGCTTTGCAGCACCTGTCAGTTAGATTTAGAGTGAAACGAACTGCAATTCGTTTAGAGCCATTTCTTTTAAAATGTGAAAGCGTCTGTCGTAATTTGCAGCAGGATGTCCTTTGCACTGTTATATCCTGAACACTCTGAACAGTCGGGGAGAGGAAATATTGAAAATCCACAAAGCAAACAGCCCATTATACAGAACTGTTCTGCTTATTATGTTGAGCTCTGGAAAACCAACATGTGGCCAACTTGTTCTGACTACAGGCACAAGCTTTCAATAATCCATGAAATCCAGCCCGCCTCCCCACTGGCTTTCTCAGGACACAGATGGCCTCGTTCAATGAAATCAAGGATGGACAAGATGCTTCTAAGTATATACAGATATAACCTCTCTTCTGTTAAAAACAAGACAACAGGTCCAAAATGGAGTCGCTTATGCTAAGCCCCCAATCACCAAACCGAGACTTAATTACAGTTTGGTTTTTCCAGAGATGGAATCTTAAACCAATCAATCAGGAATCACCTGATCAGCACTAGTGATCCTGATCATCTGCCTGATAGACCCCTGGCATCCCCTAAAGGAAAGTGACCTTGCAATAACCAACCCACTTTTTTGCCCTGTATAGTTTCCTTATTCTTCCTCCCCGCTTCCCTTCATTTCTCCTCTGACTATAAAAATCTCCTACTGTGTACAACTCCTTGGAGCGCCTTTCTATCTGCTAGATGGGATGCTGCCCAATTTGAATCAACTTTTGCTCAAACTCGACATTTTTAATTTGCCGCAGTTTCTCTTTTAACACTTCTTTGAAACTATGACAATTAACCAAGGGGAGCTTTCCTTTTCTTTAGTAAGACAGATAGATAGTGATAGATAAATAGGTAGACGGACAGGCTAACGCACACAGCCTTCCTTACATAACAGAACCAGAATATGCACCATACTGAAATCTAGTTTGAGCCCAGTCCAACTTTCTGGGATAAGATTTGGTTCCTGAAGTCCTCCGACAAAGCCCTTTTAAGGGTGGGCTCACCATAGAGACCCCCAAAGTGCCCCCGAGAGCCTGCCTAAGGGAAGAGCGCAAGTGACCCAGGGGTCAAGTGAATTCTGGATGAATTAGCTTCAGTAGCATGATTAAATGCCAGTGTAGAGAGAGAACTTAGGACTTAGAAGAGCTGATTGTGAGAACACCCAAGTTCAAGTCCCAGCCTGTCACTTAAAATCTGGGCTGTTTGGGGCTCCTGGATGGCACAGTCGGTTAAACATCTTCCTTCAGCTCAGATCATGATCCCAGAGGTCCTGGGTTGGAGTCCCACATCAGGCTCCCTGCTCAGTGGGTAGTCTGCTCCTCCCTCTCTTTCCACCCCTCCCCCCGCTTGTGTTCTCTCTCTCTCTCTCTCTCTCTGATAAATAAAATCTTAAAAAAAAAAAATCTGGGTAGCCCTGGGAAGGTGAGTTAACTTCACTGAGTCTCTGTTTCCACTTCTGGAAAATGGGAGATAATTTCAACATCACCACTGTGAAACTTCCAGAAGACAGGGTGTGTAAAAAGTGCCTTGCAGAAAAATTCCAAATAATTGATGCAGGTACCACACTCTCAAGGAAGTGGAACATAACAACCAACTCCTTAACTCGTGGGCTGTGCATTGTGGCTTCAATCCAAAGAGGGACTACAGCGAGCAGGTAGGGGACAGTGGAGCCACCTGACAAACATGACCTCAACCAGGTGACCAAGGTGAACAGCAGTGGTGATAAGTCATGTCGACGGCTGTACTGACAAAGACTTTTGCCTGACCAAACTTTAGTCAGCCTCCTGAATCTTCCAGGCCCAGCTGTGCACTTCCTTGGAAAATCTAGTTTTAGCAAGAACTCTGCTCAGTTTGACCAGCACCCCACCCTTCATATCTGATCACGGTCCTCATCCTCTACACCCCCCAGGGGATGACGGATCACCCTGGCTGCCTTCAGCAAGAACCCCATTAGCTCAGTTTAGCCACAACTTCCGTTACCCCTCTGAGTCATTTTCCACCTGCTGACCCCCACCCTGCTCCTTGGCTATAAATCCCCACTTGCCCGTGCTGTACTTGGAGTTGAGCCAACATCTCTCCCCCACTGCAAAATCCCATTGCGGTGGTCCCTCCACCTATCACAGTGGTCCTGAATGAAGTCGGCCTTACCATCTTTAGCAAGTGTCACTCCATTTTTTTTAACGGTACCCTTGATAAGATGTGAATAGAATGGCACTTTCCTCTGTGGTCCTCCCCACCTCCGCTGACTTCTAACTCTAGTCTAATCATGAGCAAACATGAGGCACACCCAAATTGAGGGATATTCCACAAACTCCCTGACCAGTACTCCCCACACTGTCAAGGTCATAAAACAAGAAAAGTGTGAGAAACCGTCACAGCCAAGAGGAGCTTGACATGACAGCTAAATGTAATGCGGGCCCCCACACGGGATCTTGGAACAGAAGAAGAGCATTAGAGAAAAGCTGAGGAAGTCTGAGTAAAGAGTGGACTTGAGTGAACGATAATAAAGCATTGATCCTGGTTCATTCATTGTGCCAAACGTATCCCGATACTGTAAGATCCCAATGACAGGGGACACCGCGTACGGGCATATGAGACTCTCTGTACCCTCTCTTCAGCTCTTCTGTGAGTCTTAACTATTCTAAAATCAAAAGTGTTTATTTAAAAAGGGTGATCTATAGCGCGCCTGGGTGGCTCAGTGGGTTTAGTCTGCTTTGGGCTCAGGTCATGATCTCAGGGTCCTGGGATCGAGCCCCATATCGGGCTCCCTGCTCATTGGGGAGTCTGCTTCTCCCTCTCCCTCTGCCCCTCCACCCCTGCTTGTGCTCACTCATTCTCTCTCAAATAAATAAAATCTTTAAAAATTAAAAATTAAAAAATTTTAAAAATTAAAAAATAAAAAGGGGGATCTAGCATGGGGCCACTCGACAAGAATACAAGGCAGGACAATGATTCTGGGTGGGCAGCTGGGTGCAGATCCTCTCCCCGCTGTGCCCAAGCCTTCCTCAGTGGTGCGCATGCAATGAATCCCAGGAAGGCAGGCAGGGGGGTGGAGAGGCGTGGCCGACATGGAGGGCTCCTAAAGAAGTGAATAGACAGGACTCGGTGATTGTTTAGCTGAGCCAGCAGCAGAAACTAAAAAGCCGAAGATGACTTCTGGTATCACCCGACCACCAAGTTTCCGGCTCCACTACCGTTGGCCAATGGCATGTTCTCCAAGTGACTATATAAGGGTGGGAATCCAAAATACCTGTGGTGCCCATGGATGGACAAGCTTGCCTGGCTCCTCCACCTGGCCCACCTATGCTTCTGTTTCCCAGACTATCCCCCAAGCTGCATGTGGAAAATTTTTAACTTTCCCACTGCTTTTTTTGCGTTTTTTTAAATATGGAACTTCATGAATTTGCATGTCATCCTTGCACAGAGGCCATGCTAATGTCTGGAATGTTCCAATTTTAGTGGATGGCTGCCGAAGCGAGCACAACTTTCCTACTCAAAATCACCTACCTCACAGCTAACCCCACTCTCAGGAGATGACACACCTATACCTCACAGAGGGAACAGAAACCACAAGAAGGGAACCCGCTCAACTTTCCTTCATCATCCCACAAACTTCCCCACATCCACAAGCAGCCTCTCCTCCTTCCCTCCTTAGGAAAAAGGAAGGGTGACTCTTCTATTTAAAGATGCCAATCTCTCCTCCCCTTCTAGTGCTTTAAAAACACTCTCCACTCACTTCCGTGGAATATTTGTGCTTCAGATGACCTCCTCTTTCTCTTTGACCTCTCCCTCCTTGCAAATCCATTCCCGTCAGACTGCAGTGATGGCCCACATTTTTCACTTTGCCCTTTGTCACATTGGCCAGTGGGACATCTAAAGGCATGATGCAGAAGGCTGAAGTGCACTTACTTGGCTAGACTTCCTAAGAAGTGTGAGAGGGAGTCTAGCTATCTTCATGAGTAGAACTTGCCCAGGCTAGCCTGGTGGTCCCAGGAAAAGGACAAGAAGTGTGTGGAGCAGAGCTGTCCCAGCTGAAGTACACAAGCACACCCTAGAACAAGGTCCAGCTCACTCACACATATGTGAGCAAAAGCCGTCTAGATTATCTGATCCCCAGGGCACCGGGGTGGCTCAGTCATTAAAAGTCTGCCTTCGGCTCAGGTCATGGTCCCAGGGTCCTGGGATCGAGTCCCACATCGGGCTCCCTGCTCCACGGGAAGCCTGCTTCTCCCTCCCCCGCCCCCCCCACCCCGCTTGTGATCCCTCTCTCGCTGTGTCTCTCTCTGTCAAATAAATAAATAAAATCTTTTTTTAAAAAAAAATAGATTATCCAATCCTCAGCCCATTCAATGATGCAGGAGCAATAAAGCATATTTTACACTAGAGTTTGGGGTTGCTTGTTACACAGCAATACCTAACTGGATATGCATGTGCAAGGGTCTCCCATCTTAAAAAAAAATAATTATATATAATTAAGCTGCTCTAACACACTACCATAGGCCAGGTGGCTTAAACAACAATATTTATTTCTCACAGTTCTGGAGGCTGGGGAGTCCAAGATCAAGATGCCAGTAGATCCAGGGTCTGGTGCGACCTGCTTCCTGATTCACAGACTGCTGTTCTTCTTGTTGTGTCCCCACATGGCAGAAGAGGGAACTTTCTGGAGTCTCTTTTGTAAGGGCGCTAATTCTGTTCATGAGGGCTCCACCATCACGACCTAATCACCTCCCAAAAGCCCACCTCCGAATACCATCATCTTGGGGGCCAGGATTTAACACAAGTTTGGAAGAAACAAAAACATCCAGTCCATTGCAATGACCAATAATAATCCTGTGGACCTGTCTCCCCACTCTAGCCTCTACCCTCAGTCCTCCAACTTCTCAGTTCAACTTCCAGAGTCATCCACTCTCACCCTTGCTACTTTCACTCCCCAAATCCTCCTGAAACTGCCTTCCATCAGTCCCCAATGACCATATTGTAGGGAAACCCAATGGCTATGAGTCAGTTTTCCTCTAATTTGACCTCTCCAGTGTTTACACCTTGTCCATTCCATCCTTTTTGAAACATTCTCTTTTCATGGATATCCTGACAGTTCATCCTTCTGATTTTCCTTCTATCTCTCCGGCCACTCCTTCTCAATTTCCTTTATGAGTTTTTCTGTTCTCTCCTTCCTGAAATGCTGTTGTGCCTCAGATGCATGACTAAGCCCTCCTCTTATCCATACACTCTTCCTTGGTGACCTATCCATTCTCCTGGATCCAGTTATCACCCTAGAACTCTTTAGCTCTGTCTCTCTTCCTGACTTTCTTATCTAAATATCTGTCTAATGGATATTTCATCTTGAGTGTCCCACAAACAAATCAAACCTGCTCCTCTCTCTCGTGTTTCTTATTCAGTGATGAACAAAACCAATGGCATAGGTGTCCAAGCCAGAAATCTAGGCTTCGTCTTCAGCCGTCCCTCACTTTTTCTCATTCTAACCATCATGCAATTCTGCCAACCCCCATCTCTTAAATGTCTTGCAAGTCTATCCTTGTTCCTCCATCCCCATATCTACTCCCTGATCTGGGTCACCACACCCCCACTGGGCTATAGCCCCTCTCCTAACTGTCCTCCCTGGTCCCATTTCTGCCCTCCTATCACTTCTCCACACTACCAACATGATAACTCCAAAACACTCTTCCAACCAAGACAACTATACTTAAAACACTTAACAGTTGCTCCTTAGATGAAGTCCCAACTCCTTAACAAACTAGCTCCTTTTAAAAATCTGGCCCTACTCCCTGAAATGTAGCAGAAGATGCCACCCAGAAATATGCTACTTTGACACAGGATTATTTTGAACTGAAGGCAGACACAAGAAAAGCTCCCTGCCCTCACCCGTTTGTCTAAAAGCAAGACATACATTTCCAAAGGAGTCACTCCTTCCCTCCTACCAGAAAGGACAGAAGTTAATCACTAAGGCAACTGCAGATCTTATCAGCCTGGAGATGGCACCAGAGAAATCTACATAACAAACCTTCCAGTCTTTATCTACCATTAGTTAACCTTCGCACAGAATGCCATCTCTGGAAGCCTAAAACTACTTTCCTCTGCCCTGTCATTTCTCCCCATATTTATTCTTTGTTGAAGATCCCATATGAGCTGGAGTTCTAAGTTACTTCTTTGAGTTACTCACTTTTCCCTGGGTATCTCCCATGTATACCTGAGGTATACACACACGTCTATAAACTTGTTTTTCTTTTGTTACCCAGCTATTTGATGAGCCATCTCTTGCAATGGAAGCTCTTCCTTGGTCCCCCAAACCTGGATTAGGCACCTGAACTATGATATCCCAGGTCCACATTCCCATGTGGCTATGGATCCCCACCACCACTACAACCCTTATGACCATGTTCATACATCCAGAACTCCCAGCTGACTGCAAACTCAATAAATCCATATTTGGTAAATGATAAGATGCAAGGATTACTACTCCCTTGGAAAAAAATTCACTTATCAAAAAGGTTGTTAATTGTCAAACTATCACCCATGTTACCTAAAAATTACATGGACATCACAAATATTAATTGTTAATTCACTCAACATTTTAGTGAATACCAGTCTTGGGTTAAGAATCTTATTTACTCCTTTATTCAAGGGAAGCAAAGAGACAATAAACCCGTGTTCCTCTAAAAATGGGAAAATGTTAGAGAATTTGAGTTGCCTAAAGATTTGACTGGTTTGACTCCAGGTACTTGAAATGTACTTTTCCAAACCAGGCCAGTAGAGGGAACCATTGGCTTTGGAAATGTCACATCTGACCAAAGCGGCAGGAGTGAATAGATGTTCCCCAAGGGTGGAGGTGGGGAGTGGGGAGATACGGATAGGGGAGCGTGGAAGGGCAGTACAGACAGGCTTCCTCTTGGTCTGCGGGAGGAGCAGGTGTCAGACTGAACAGCGGGGTGAGCTGCTGCGGGGAGGGGCTTTGCAGTGGCCAGTGAGAAGGGCTCAGAAAACTGGAGTTTATAGGAAAAGACAAGGCAATGCTAGGAAAGCCCAGAGACTTGCCAAGCTCTGATTTCTTAATAGAAACACTAGAAACCAAGAAAAAGGAAAACACTTTAAAAAGCTAAAAAGAAAAAATCTGAATGAAGTCAGACTAACATCATGATCATGTGAGGTGATAACAAAATTAATAAAAAATAAAGAGGCATTTAGAGGCACCTGGGTGGCTCAGTTGGTTAAGCATCTGGGATTCCTGATTTCGGCTCAGGTCATGATCTCAAGGTGGTGAGATTGAGCCCCATGTCCAGCCCCTCACTCAGCAGGGAGTCTGCTTGAGATTCTCTCTCCCTCTCTCTATCTCTCTCCCTCTGCCCCCCCACCCATGCTCTCTAAGTAAATAAATGAATGAAGTCTTAAAAAAAAAAAAGGCATTTATTCCTGGCTTCGGGCCAAGTGGTACATTCTCCTCTGAAGGGGGCCCTCCCTAAATCTGGTTTATGAGGCAGGCCATGCACAAGTGGCCTGAGGAGCATCCCCACCCCCTCCCACCCCCCCAACCCTCCAGAACCTCACTGCCACTCTATCCCCTGCAGCGAGCAGCATGCATAATGCCAGGCTGGCTCTCTATGCACTTCCTTCAGAACTGTAAAAATAAGTTCAAGGAATAACAAGTTTCAAGGATGCACCAGAGGTTACTTATTCCCAACCAACCTTATCTTATCACCAGTTTAAAAAGACACCTGCTGGGGCGCCTGGGTGGCTCAGTCGGTTAAGCCACTGCCTTCGGCTCAGGTCATGATCCTGGAGTCCCGGGATCGAGTCCCGCATCGGGCTCCCTGCTCGGCGGGAAGTCTGCTTCTCCCTCTGACCCTCCCCCTCTCATGCTCTCTCTATCTCATTCTCTCTCTCAAATAAATAAATAAAATCTTTAAAATAAAATAAAATAAAATAAAATAAAATGCCTGGAGGAGGGGCGCCTGGGTGGCTCAGTCGGTTGAGCGACTGCCTTCGGCTCAGGTCATGGTCCTGGAGTCCCGGGATCGAGTCCCGCATCGGGCTCCCTGCTCGGCAGGGAGTCTGCTTCTCCCTCTGCCCCTCCCCCCTCTCATGTGCTCTCTCTCTCCTCTCATCCTCTCGCTCAAATAAATAAATAAAATCTTTAAAAAAAAGAAAAGACACCTGCTACTCCCCCATTTCGCCTCACCCCTGCCCTTCTGTTAAAGAGGACGGACACATGGACAAATAAACGCACAACTCCAACCCTGAGTCTTACTCATTGCCTTGGTTATCTCACGTTATATTTTATTTTTGTTGGGGGAGGTAGAAGTTGAAATTGCTGGCTAAATGAGACCTAGAGATTATCGGAGGATTTATTTTCATACATTCATACATACATATTTCATACATTTCACACAGTCTTTCCATCGTAAAGGCCTAATACAGATTCGGCTGAATGTTTATTATGCATTAAGTATCTGAAGAGGTTAGACTTTCTAGAGAACACCCGACAGGCAGATCAAGGCATTTGTGCTCTAATGTATACTCACAAATGCTGAGTGAGTGCCGTAGAAAGCCAGGACCCCCAAATTCCGGACGGTCAGTGAGGTTGCAGGACCAAATAATATAAATATATGGTTGCTTTAAAGTTTTCTTTAACCACGCAGATCCTGCTGGGGCCACGATGACCAGACCAAGTCATTCGGGGTCATTCTATCACCCTTGCCAGCGACGTGTTTTGGCACGGGGCGTGCGACACAGCCCTGGCAGTGAGATACAAACGAAACTCTGCTGGAGGCTTCTGGAAATGTTTTCCTGCCCTAGAGAATAGGACACGCAGACAGGGATTTGCTCCTCCCTCCTGGAGCCTGTGCCACAGTCTTGGCATCATGAGGAAAAGGTCACCAGCTCTTGTGAGAAGCCAGCCCCAGTCCCGGCCTTCTGGGGCCGCTCAATGAAGCAACCCCTGAACAGGGGCCTTCAAACACATCATGCTGCAAAAGAAGGCAGTTTCTTCATTGCGAAGCCCTGTTTTGCTGGGTACTCAGTAAACTGCACCCAGAAACACAGATCCTGGGCCCCAGTGAGAATCAGGGAAACACAACTGCAAACTGTCATTCAGGGACTGGCAAACACTAAAAATTGATCTTTTCCAGGGTTGGCAAGAATACCCTTGGGGACCTGGTAGAAAGTATAAATGGGTATGGTTTTTTTCCTAAAGGCCCCTTGGCAGTGGCTACGTAAACACACGTGTCCTTTGATGAAGCAGTTGAGTTCTAAGACTCTCTCCGTGCATTGTTTCCTCTTCTTCTCTGCCCTTGCTTTCAGGCCCCGAGGCTGGCCTCCACACACAGCACCTGCCCGTTCTCGGCCCTCGGGTCTCTGGTGTGGCTCAGGAGGGGCTGGGGCAGAAGGAGAGGGAGACGGGGCTGGGTGGGGGGGGGGACTCACCCCTGCCTCCCCGCCCATGTCCCGCCCCACAGGCTGTGGGCTTACTGAGGGGCAGCCCCCTGTCACCCTCTCAGGGCCCCACCCCTAGCCCGGCCCGGCCTCCACGGCCAGTCAGTTCTTCATTTCGGCCCCCTGAGAACAACTGCCGCTCAAAACACCCTCCTCCAAAAGGCACCCCCAGAACACAAATGGCTTCACGACAGCGCGGTCTTGAACGAGCTAATTCGGGAACCCTGCACGCACCACCCTCTAAAAATTTGGGAGGCTGGAGTCTGTGTGCTTTGGCTCTGGGAGGTCCTGTCACCACCTTCAGACACAAATTAGGGAAAAATCACTTCCTCCCGTTGCGGCAATTAAGACAAACTAGGAAATGCTTTTTAATCAGATTTTTTTTAAGGCGGCCAAAAAAAAAACCTTCTTACTCCTCCCCACCCATCTCCCCCAAACAATTCAGTTCTACAGCAGGCCTGGGGTGGGCGCCCCAAGGGTCAGAGCCCAGGTGCAGGGAGCGGGCACCAGACAGAAGAGGGTGGGCCCGGGACCTAGCCAGCTGCAGACACAGCTTGAGCAAATCAGTGAACGAGCTAAGGATCTGGACCCCAGTAGAAAGAGAGAACTTAAAACAAGAAAAGAAAATACATTATAATGATATACACTTTTTTTAAGATGGAAGAAAACCCATAAACCCATCAAATTAACAAGTGTTACCTCCAGACAATAGAACTGGAAGGTCCTGGGGGCGAGGAGCTAAGTGATTTTCACCCTGAACTTGATTGGCTTTCTTTGTTTAACTTTGGTTGCTTATGTGATTTTCTTCGGAACACTGTGTATTATATTTTATAATCAAGTTAGTAGACCAGCAGCGGTGCCAAGTAGAGAAAGCACCCGGGGCAGCCACCCTCCGGCACGACCCAGCCTGGGTCACAGCCCAGACACCTCCCCGTGACACCCCGACGTGTGGGGCCCAGAGAATCACATACAGGCCAGCCACGGCAATCCTAATGGTCTAACCACGCTACACTCTCCCTCCTGCTGCAGGGGACGCTCCACCAGGGCCGTGAACACCGGAGTCTTGTCCCCTTCCCTGCTTCCCATGGGTGACCAAAGGCATAGAGGGAAGGCAGTCGCGATGCCCGAAACCACAGAAGGCCTGCTGGAGGTGGGGACAGGGCAGGTTGCAGGACATCCGACTTTGGGAAAGTCCAGTCGTGGCCCCAATGAGCAGGGTGGGACCAGACTGATGATGAAGGTGATGAAGGTTAAAGATGGTCACAAGGGTGGAGCCTGACCCAAGAGGACAGGTGTCCTTATAAGAGGAGACACCAGAGACCTCACTCTCTCTCTCTCCACCATGTGAGGACACAGCAAGGAGGTGCCCCGTGCACAGGAGGAGAGCCCTCACCAGGAACCAAATCCCCTGCCTCGCACCTTGATCTTGGGCTCCCAGCCTCCAGAACTTTGAGAAACAAATTTCTGTTGTTTAATTCCCCCAGTTTGTGGGATTTTTGTTATAGAAGCCCAAACACACTGACCTCAGGGATGCTCGAGAAGAATAAAGTAAATGTAATCCGATGAATGGCATAGAAACACATTAATGAAATAATATGCAGAATTTGCTCAGACCTTAGAGTAAAAGGATAGGGGGGAAAAATGAGAAAGAACACTGTGGCGTGAGGACCAGGTGACTTATTCTATGTCTAAAAGGGAATCTCAGGAAGAAAGAACAAAACAAGACAGACAGTGTTTCAAAGAGATTAACAGAGAGTTCCTAAAAATACACCTAATGTAAGTCAAAACAAACACAGAGAAGGAGCTGAGATATATGACAGTTACGGGGGCGGGGGGGGTGGTGTTTTCATTGTCAAAGATGAGGTGGGAGATATTTCCAATCTCAGCAATATCAGGGTCTCAACAAAGACAAAAGCAGGCTGGACTCAGACTTTCCCCCTTCAACACTCAATGGAAAAAAAGAGGGGGGAGGTCAAAGGACAGTCGTTATCCTATTATTTCCAATAGGCAAGAATTCAGAAGGTACCTCATGGGTAACCACAGCCTATACCCTTAACACACAAAGAGTTCTGGCAAATCAGTAAGAAAGGCACCTCGTCTTACTCCATATTCTCCTAGTGTTCATGTCTAGCCTGTGCTCTAAGCCCCCCTCTCCGGCAACCCCCGAACCCTCCCCGCTCTGTACCCCAGCGGACACTGTGGAGTTTGGAGCTCTATACCCTCCACCTACCGCTGAGGCCTCTGACTTAGATATGTCACGTCTCAAAGACCTGAGTGCCAAATGGAGCCAATGCTTCTCCACCTATTACTGTACATATGCCCCTTGGCAATTCATCATCCCCTGTCCTGATGCCAGAAGCCATCCCAGAGGCCGCCTCTCCTCCACCAACACCCTCATACCACTTTCTGTCAGGCAGGTCTTGCTCCTTCTTTGCTTCTGAAGCCGCTTCTGGGCCCATGAGGATTATCCAGGCCCTGTCACCACACACCCAGCCTCATGGCACTCAAATGCATTCCCTCATGTTCTCATGTTGCACCTGGACCCTTAATGATCCGGTCCCTGCCTCCTCGTGGGGCCACCTCTCATCTCTCCTAGTCACCCGCAACCCTCCCACCACCCCCTGAGACGGGCCGGGCCCCCTCTTCGCCCCGTGCCCTTGGATACCTCGGCTGCAATGGCCCCCCTCTGATTCCTTCAGCATTCAGTTCAAACCCCCTTCCCCATCCCCCCTCTTCACAACCCCTGTCATCAACCAGCAGGCCAGGTGGGGCGTTCTCGCTCACGGCCCCCAGCACACCCTCCATCAGAGCTCCATCAGAGGCCACCTGAGCCGGAGAATTACTGGAGGGCAGAGCTGCCCTTGACTTGGGCATCCCCCATTCCTGGGCCAGTGGGAGGCGATGAATGGGGAGCCCGGGGTCACTGGATGCCTCCCGCTACCCACTTCCACTCTTGCACTTGAGGATCTTGTGGATCTCGGCTTTCGAAGCCTGGAGCGCCCAATGGGGACAGAGCTTCGCACCCTAAGACCTGCTGAGGCGAACATGTCTTCGCACATATCTGGCTCCTCTCTAATTCAGGGGGGTTCTCCACCTTACCCAGCTCGACTAAAAAGCAATGTGTACATACGGACTACTCCCTATTACATTACAGGGAATGAAGCTGCCAGATGCTGGCTTTGCTGGGCTCCCTGGGCTCCCCGGGTTCCTTGGGTCAGAGTCACCCCCATGCTGGCTTTGACCCAGGAGCTTGTGATGCAAAACAGGACAGGGAGGTCTCTTTTTGGTGGCACAGCAGATGTTCCCTTTCCAGAATCAAAGTGCGGTGTGGTCTGGGGCATTTTCTCCAGCTTCCCAGCCCTGAGTCCAACACCCAGCAGCTCCTCATGACATCGTGAGGTGTCCTACATTCCGTCAATAAGCAAACGCCTCTTCTTCCCAACTCGGCAGGAAGCAGCTTCTTTGCAGCTGGGAGCCTGACTGATCAAACAGATCAATCTTGCAAGCCAAGAATTTTCGAGGTGGTCAAGTGACAAACCCACTTAACACCACAGGGACAAACGACGTATGGTCCAGAACGGACGAGCATGTGCTTGTCTCCAAAAACGTCTGAGGACGATTCTAGAAGAGGACAGCCACAATGCGCTCGGTGGCAGGGCTGAAGGACCCTTACTGGGAGGCTCTCTCCCTAACAGTCCCGCCTTGTTACACGGATACACTCTCGGCAAGTAGCTCCTGGCTTTTCTTTACATCTACCTGCAAGTGTAAGGTTACCTTGTAACTATGTCTATCGGATCCAGTCCCTACCGCCCGTGATGGTAGTGAGTTCACCAGCATCTCTCCGTTCCCCAACTCCAAGCACTGGGTGGGGCACGGTGCTCTAGGGGAAGGGATGACGAGGCTTGGGTTTCTGCTGCAGCTTCACCTTCAAAGACAGTGCAGTATCAGGGCGAGATGTGCCCAACAGCAAGCTCTGCACAAATAAACTCTGCATCGTCCCCAAGGCACAAGGACAATGTGTCTGCGTCCTGACCGGCCTTCTCCTATACCTCTTAGCAGCAGAACAGATTTCTGATCAATTCCAGTCCTTACGTTAATCTCACGACCTGAGTTCAAATGCAGAGCCCCGTCCCCCTGCCCACCGGCCCCCCACCGCCTGGCAGCTGCCCCCCCCAGCCTCAGCTCCGGGAGGGAAGGCAAAGCCGGGTCTTACCTGCCTGTGCGGCTGTGATTAGGGCCGTGTTCCCCTCGCTGTCCTGCCAGTTGACATCAACGTGGGGGCACTCTGCTAAGACCACCACAGTATCCACAAAGCCGTGGTAGCAGGCGACAATAAGGCCAGTCTAGAAGTGAAGAGGGAAGCAGGTCAGAGGCACAGAGCCCGAGCATCACCACTGCAGACCCCATGTGCACACACTGTCCCCCCCGGGGGGACACAGATTCTGGCTGGCAGTTTAGAGCAAGCCAGGCTTTTGTTCACTTTCAAATGTTCATTGGGTGCTGCCCACGAGACAGGCACGATGCCTGGGAAACGTCTGAGAACCAAGATCCCTGCCTATACGGTGTGCCTTCTCACGGGAGGTCAAACAGCAAACTAGAGACCTACCAGATGAGTGAGGACAGAGTGTGTTAGAAAGGAGACTAGGGTAAGAGAGGCTGTGAGTGCAGGGGGGACATGGCTCCGGTAGGGTGCGCGGGGTGGGCTCCCTGGGAAGGAGACGGTGGACGAAGATGGGAAGGAGGTGAGGAAGAGCCTGGGAGGCCCGGGGGTGGAGCCTCGTGAGCCAGAAGGAGGACGTCAAGGGGCATCGGAACCCCAAGAGGCCACAGCACAAACTGTTCAGCTTTTTGAGCAGTCAGTTGTCAGGTACCCTCATCAAGTCTAGCCGCTGGATGGAAACAGCGTCTACGAGACCAGCCTGGATGTGGGGAGACCAGGTGGGAGGGGTGGTGTCATAAAACATAAATATTTGGTCTTTGTCCCCAGTTCCTGGCACACAGCTCTGAAAACCCTTAGAAATTAGTTTCTTACATGCTAATGAGATGATGCACATCGGGGGCAGGGTGCTGGTAGCTTCAGGATGGAGGCCAGTCTCTAGAAAGACCGACCGCCCCACAAGTAGGAGGTGAGATCTTGCCCCTTCTCTGCACAACCCCCCCAACCCCACCTCCAGGGAGGGGAGCAGAGCTGGAGACTGAGTTCAATCACCAATAGCCAATGATTGAATGGTTAGAGCAAATCATGCCTACTTAATGAAAGCTTCTTAAACACCCCTAAACAATGGGGTTTGGGGGGCTTCAGGGTTGGTGACACGTTGAAGTGTTGGGAGGGTGGTGCCCCCAGAAAGGGCACGCAAATTCTGCACCCCTTTCCTATACCTCGTCCTGAGCACCCCTTCCATTTGGCTGTTTTGGGCTTTTATCCTTTATAATAAACCAGAGACAGTCAGTAAAGAGCTTTCCTGAGTTCTGTGAGTTATTCTAGTGAATTATCAAACATGAAGGGGGGAGTGTGGGAATCCCCAAATTTGTAGCCAGTTGGTCAGAGGGTGACCCCTGGGTTGAGACTTGTGGGACGGAGCTGCACACCTGTGGGGTCTGTGCTAACCCTGGAGCGTTAGTGTCAGAATTCCTGGAATCGCTGCAGACCCTATTGCTGTCAGAGAATTGGAGAACTGGGATAGAAAAACCACACGTTATCTGGTGTCAGAGAAAAAAGACATCACAGGGGACTCCTGCAGATGCTGGGCCAACGATGATGGCAGTCAGCTGTGAGCCAGGAAGCAAGCCCTCACCGGACCCCGACCTTGGTCTTGGATTTCCAGGCTTCAGAACTGTGAGAAACGAATTTCTGCCATTTGATCAGCCATCCACTTTCTAGTATTTTGCTGCAGCCGCTGAGCTGACTAAACACTTTGTGACGAAGGAAAATGATCTAAGGCTCCTCACACCATGGATTCAGTGACATGCTAAAATTCAAGACGTGGCAATCTGGAGCTAAGGATCACGTGACGCTGAGCACTGCCCACCGTACACACCACCGCATGGGGGATGCAAAGCTTACGTTTAGAGCAACTCCACGGTGACCCAGCTCTATGTGGGCCAGGGGTTTAACAAGAATGTCATTTTTCGTGGAACAAGGAAAGGGCACGGGCAATCCCACCTGCCTATCTCAATAAGCTCCTGGTTGCTGTCCCAAAAGAATATTGAATCACATATATTCGAATTTTTAGTTTTAGAGACGATCACAGATTTTTTTTTTAAATACTGACCTCCCTTAGGCAGCATAAGGAACTCCATCATGCTGTGACTATCGTAAAGCCTATTTAATATGCCCCAGCTCATGCCTTCTTTGAAGTAAGTCATTCCATCCATAGAGTGAAATGGTTCACAATAATTTAATTTAAAAGAGAAGAGAGCACGAGTGAGTCCAGGCTTTCAGTGTCTCTAATAACTAGAGCTCACTGCCACCAATATCTGCCTTCTCCCACCCAACTTGTCTGCTCACTGCTGCATAAACGGCCCGGAAAACCTGCAACGCCACTTGGTGGGCACCAAAATCTCATTTTGAAATTCTTTGGATGGAGGTTTTTCTCAAGTGTCCGACAATTTCCTGACTTATAAATAAGGCGTGCTGAACACAATGTAACCTCTTCCTTTTTACATAATGACATAAGAAGCTCTTATTTATTACAGAGAAGAAATCCAGAAACAGAGAAGACAAAAAATTATCCAGACACACACAATCTCACATACACACATGTGTGCACACACATGCCCATGTTTTCTATACCAAAATAGGATAACTTGTTACATGTTTCAGTGAGGACTATATCAGCAATGTCTTTTCACATCAATCAAAACACTTGTGCGTCAACATTTCCACCAGATGTGGAACACTCTACTCTAGTAGGGCAGAATCATAGTTATTTAATGCATCCCCACTCTTGGATGCAGAGATTGATTCCAATTTTTCCAAATTATGAGTAAAACCTGCAATGAAAATCCCTAGAACCACGGCTTCATGCTTCTCATTCCTTACTGTCTCAGGAGATATTCTTAGAAGTAGTATTTCTGGATTAAAGGAAAGAGATATTCTGAAAGCCTTGAACACATGTTGAAAACCTGTCCTTCAAAAATATCCCAAAGGGCCCCCACCTTTGCCGATCTGGCCATCCAATCTTTACTTAAGGACTCTGGGTTAAAAGGAGGAATTTCCATCAGTGGATAATAAAGCAGTGCTCCCCAGCGCTCCTCAGCACCTGGTTCCTGGTTCCATGCTCTCTCTTTTGGAATCATGCACACCTCCATTCCCTGCTACCACAACCACTGGGAGGGTCCATTCTGGAACCACAGCCCCTTCTGGCCACCTAAAGTAAGACTTCCCAAAATGTGCAGCACACCACTGCTGAGAGTAGCCTTGGAAATCTCAGCACAACCTTAGGTCAGAAATGAAGATTATCAGGGGAAAAAAGAGAAACTTAAATTTGAGGGCTCAGGAAAAAATGGTATCGGGTACCTCTCGTCTCCCAGCAGAGACTGACTTACATTACTATTAACACAATAACCTTCATTCCCTACCCTCTGGGGGTCTACTGGCACTCTTGGACCATGGTCTCCCAAGACAAACAGCAACAAAAGACTTGTCACAAAGGCAAATAAATATTACCCACTTGCTAAACTGACAGAAGCCCATTTGCAGATGGTCCCCGAAGCCACATATAGGCTGTTTTTTTTTTAAATTACAAGCAATTTTGTCCATGAGAACAAAATAATATTATTAAGAAAATATCAGTAAACTACCTACAAGTAGAAGCTTCCATTTGGACATCAGCTAGAAATTCAAGTCCCTCAAAACATAAGCTTAATTTTTAGGTCTACACACCACAGCAATGTTGGCGTGACAACAACAAAAAAAAATGAGTTGAGATGTTTCTGCTTAAAAAATGTAAGGGTTTGCACATCAAAAAACAAAAATATACAAACCAAAACTCCATTTCTCACAGGAAGAAAGGAGGATCTAACACCAGGATTTTAGTAACATTATTTATTGTACTGACAGATGAAAGAGGTGCAGGCAGGAGAAGAATTAGGTCATCAACACACACACACACACAACACACACACACACACACACACACAACCAGAAAATACACAGGAAACATCTAGATGAATTACACCAAAGTATTAATGTCCTCTGTGAAAGGAATGAGAATAGGGTGTACATGATGGTTAATTTTAGGTGTCATAATTTTATGTTGTACCCAGATATTTGGTCAAACATTATTCTAGATGTTTCTGTGAAAGTATTTTTTTTTTTTTTTGACAAGACTAACATTTAAATCATTATACTGAGTAAAGCAGATTGCTCTCCCTGATGTGGGTAGGCCTCACTCAATCAGTTGAAGGCCTGAATAAAACAAAGACAGACCTCTCCTACGCAAGAAGGAATTCTGCCAGAGGACCCCCTTTGGACTTGAACTACACCTTTTCCCTGGGTCTCCAGCCTGCCAGCCCACCCTGCTGATTTTGGATTTGCCAAGTCTCTGCAATTGTGTGAACCAATTCCTTAACAGAAAAAAATCTGTACATGTGTGTATATGTCTGTCTATATAGTTACACACAGTTGTTATAGAGTTATATATAGCTAGATAGATACGTGTGTGTGTGCATCTAGCTAAAGATATATGGAGCTATATAGACATAGGTAGACAGATACCTACAGACACAGAAACTCTATTGGTCTGTGTCTCTGGAGACTCCTGATTAAGACAAGGTAGGTGGGAAAGGAACACTTTGAAGGAACTGTTTTTTACTCTATATGTCTCTGTACAGTTTGTGTTCTTTAAAACAAAGTTGTATTTGTGAGAAACTTACACGGTTTTAATTCACAATGAAAAACAAGTACAAGTAATGATGTTTACATGCATAATGCTCTCATTAGGAAATACAGTTTTATAACAACCCCTGTAAACAGTGGAGAAGAGAACCATCTATGAGGAGGGAGGAGGGGCAGTGGGCAGAAGAAACCAGGAACTGACAAGCAGCCAAGCGAAAAGAGACCAGTACACCAAGAAGCACATACGAACCCCGTGGCCGTATGGTACAAAAATAGATCTAGTAATCATCCTGATCATCCAGAAGAAAAAGGATATTACCCATGTTCTAATGTGAGAAAGAAACTCCATCATTCATAGTACAATTTTTTAAAGTTGGGTACCAAGGGAAGAAACCTCAGTGACTCGAAAATCCATTTCAGTGCAACACCTTTCTCCATTCTCCATAATAGTACCACCAGCAGGAAGCAGGAAATGTTCATGCGGCTTTGTGAAAGAAGTTAAGAATCCCAGTCCTCTAAAATACATGGTATTTCTAAAAACTGCCATGAGTTACTGCTAGCATGGGTGTGTTCTGTTGGGTCAGGTGTGTTTGGTGGCATAGTTTCAATAATCTTATTTATGATGAATAAGCACCAGATGAGAACGTAAATCCCAGGACGGGAATCTGATCATGTTGGTCACTGCTGAGCCCCCAGCTCTAAGAACAATGCTGAGCTGTGATATATTTATGGAACAAATAAATGAATACGAGGATTTTTAGTAAACAGTTTCTTCCCAGATGGTCAATGGATTTCCCCTTGGCCCTACCACATTTTGATGGCAAGGTCATGGCCAGCACCTTTCTGGACGGCAGGTGATGTCCACCATCAGCCTTCCACCACCCCCAGCTTGGCCTGGACGCTTACAGACATTGCTCCCGCCCATTTGGAAGGCAAAAAAAATCTAGCAACTTCACTCACACTAACATTGCCTGAGCTTGCAGGCTTTAAATAATTCTCACCAAACTATCACTTTGTAAAATGTTACTTTTGTGTTATACACCTCGTAAAACATTTGCAGCTTCTGTGAGGAGACATTTTACTGAGAAATGTTTCTGGTCCCCTGAGACATGCTCACAATTGGGATGGCTGATGAAGTCAAGGGAGCAGTGGGGGAATGGTCAGGAAAACCCACATAATCTTGGGAGTAGGGTTGTTTGCAAGCCTGGAAGTGAGACAGACTTTATGAAATACTCTAGGCTGGCCTTCTAGAACGAAAATCACAGCCAAGTTTTCCTTTGTTCACTTTTAAGATGATGTGAATTAAAATCAGGGGCCTAAGAAAAGAATATTCCACTGCAGGGCGGAGGTGGGAACCCAGGATAAAAATAACCCAGACCACTGGCTGCAGCAAAGACAATGGCCTGAGAAGGGTGAGGTCCCTGCGAGGGGTCGGCTCCTGGTTCAGCCTCACACAGTGGTGCGGGCACACTCAAACCAGCACAAACACAAGACTGGCTCAGATTTTCCACTCTGACAGTCTTCTGAAAACACCTCCTTACCATCTACTTAAGCTATTCTCCCAACGAGATTCCAAAGGAAAGGGTATTCTATAAAAGTCTTCCCCTAACACTGGCTCATTATTTCAACACAGTACAGGGAAAAGGTGAGTAATGAAGCTCTAAGACCAGCTCCACAGGCAGGAATGCGTTCCATGGGCCTCACATGAACAGCCTAGGAGAGGTTGCGCACCTGCAAGGTACGGAATCCCCAACACGCACCGTCTTGTAGAGAAGCCTGACTGCACCATGTCAAATAGCATCGCTCTGCTTCAGTTCTTCATTAAACTAAGAAATGGCTGTCGCTGGAGGCAAACCCTTCCCAACTGTCTTGGGGAAGCTGAATGAGCTCAACCACAAAGCCCAGGCAGCAAACTTCCTCTCTGAAGTGTCTCCCTAAGAACTCACATTAGCATGCAATTTCTATGATATGACATCTGTTTTCCTTTGAAAACACACACTTATTAGACTTCCTACGTGTGATTTTTTTTAGTGTCTTGATCTGAATTACTTCCTGTGATGTGTTATGAGAAGTTTGGAGGGTAAAGAGATGTGTAGGTCTGGTGCAGGGGGGTGGAGGTGACCACCTGGCCAGCAGGCAGGTCCCAAGGGCACCTCCCACTGTGGGGCGTGGCCCCAGGACCTCTCATGAGCCAGCTCACAGGACCGAGTCCCATGGAACATTCCATGGAGAGGTGGCCCAACACACACTCACTGAGGGTCTGCTTGTGCCAAGCACAGCTCAATGCTGGGGGGACGCAAGTGAACCGGATAGAAACCAGCACAGCCCCGGATAATCTGCTTGGGCTCGAGCAGCCCCGACTCTGGCAGCTCTCTCCGGGAGGTACGCGTGAGCGTTCACTGTAAACAAATTCCAAATATTGAGAAAAGTAAAATGGGAAGTAAGTAATATAACAAACACCCTCGTCACATTGACTACGTTAGCAAAGGCTAATATTCTGTCATAACTGCTTCACATTTCTGTAAGAAATCAACATTCCTGGACGCCTGGGTGGCTCAGTTGGTTGAGCGACTGCCTTCAGCTCAGGTCATGATCCCAGGGTCCTGGGATCGAGTCCCACATCGGGCTCCCTGCTCTGCGGGAGGCCTGCTTCTCCCTCTCCCACTCCCCCTGCTTGTGTTCCCTCTCTCGCTGTGTCTCTCTCTGTCAAATAAATAAATAAAATCTTTAAAAAAAAAAAAAAGAAATCAACATTCCAAAAAGAGCTGACATCCTTTTTGGGGCGTCCTTCCTCCCTGGAGGCAACCAGTTATGTGCTGATAGGTACCCTGACTTGGCTTTTGAATTTTTTTACTTATGCCACGTATCTATAAACAATATGTTGAATATAGAGTGTTACTTTGTATTTGAAATATTTACAAAAAAGCAGTATTTCTGTGTACCTGTGAGCCTGCAACCTGATTTACTCAGTGCTGGATGTGAGATAAACCCAAATATCAGGCAAGCACAGCATCTCCACATATGGGTCCCTCCCTAGTCACTTATACCCCCAAACTGATAGACATTTAATTTAATTTGGTTCCAAAGTCCCGCAAGTGTAAATACGGAGCACTGAGTTAGAACCTTGGTCTGTATCTCCTGATGCACCTGAGCTAGGACTACCTTGGAATCGGCATCTAAAAGTCAGGGTTTCTGGACCACGGCACCGTTTACATGAGGGGTCTTTTTTTTTTTTTAAAAAAAGATTTTATTTATATATTTGACAGAGAGAGAGAGACAGCGAGAGAGGGAACACAAGCAGGAGGAGAGGAAGAGGCAGGCTTCCCGTTGAGCAGGGAGCCTGATGCGGGGCTCGATCCCAGGACCCTGGGATCATGACCTGAGCCGAAGGCAGACGCTTAACGACTGAGCCACCCAGGCGCCCCTACATGAGGGATCTTATGGCTCTATCCTGAGAGGAGATCCCACGTATTGCCGGATGTTTAGCTGCATCCCTAAACACCAGTAGTATCTCTTATCCCCAACTAATGGCAACCAAAATGTCTCCAGACATTGCCAAATGTCCCCCCCCCCAGAGGGAGGGGGGCCAAAATCGCCCCCCGGGTGAGAACCGCCTATAGAAGTGAACTAGATGGGAGTAGGATCTGCCAAAATGCTCTCCGAAATGGCTGCAATTTCTTACACTCTACCACTGGTGTACACGAGTTACAACCTCCTTCCTACAACCTTCTTCCTATAACCTTCTTCCTATAACCTTCTTCAACCCGCTTTTCTTTTTCACCAGTCTGATGGGAAGTCCTTGTTACTGTCTTTAGCTTGCATTCCTGATCACCAGTCAGATAGAAGATCTCCCACAAGTTCCAGTGAATGACTGGTTTATATCCTTTGCCCATTTCCTGCTGGCTTCTTTTCCTTATTGATCCATCTGAATTCTTTACATATTCAAAGTCAGCACTATCCAACAGAAATATAACAGGAGCCACAAATATAAGCCACATACTTAACTTTAAGTGTTCTGGTGGCCACATTAAGAAAAGCACAAAGAATCAGGTGAAATTCATTTTAAGGATGCATTTTATTTAACCCAACATATCCCAAATGTGATTATAACACGTAATCAACATTAAAAAGTTTAATGAGATACTAATGAGGCAGTAAGGGCTGGGAGGGGGCCCTGAGTCGTGCTAAAACTTCCACCCGTGAGCTTTTGTAGCATCTCCTGGAAAGGGGTAAAGGAAATCACCGTTAAGAGTTGTTGATTCAGGGGGCGCCCAGGTGGCTCAGTCGTTAAGCGTCTGCCTTCGGCTCAGGTCATGATCCCAGGGTCCTGGGATCGAGCCCCGCGCATCGGGCTCCCTGCTCCGCGGGAAGCCTGCTTCTCCCTCTCCCACACCCCCCTGCTTGTGTTCCCTCTCTCACTGTGTCTCTCTCTGTCAAATAAATAAATAAAATCTTTTTTAAAAAAAAAAGAATTGTTGATTCAGTAATGTGAAGCTATAATAATCAGATGCACTCACTGAGAGTCTAGCAGAAAAACAAGTGGTTGGAAGCTCACCATCTAGGGTGTTTTGCCATCCCAAGTAACCCTTAGCAGTCCCCAAAAAAGTCCTGATCGACATCCTTTCTCCGCCTCTCCTGTCTTCCATATGCGTAGGACACACACTCGCCCACGTGTGGGTGACAGTCCACGACGGAGCTGGTAAGGTGCACAACAGAACTTTGTCCCTGTTTTCTGCGTTGACTATCCTTGAAGCTCACAGATGGAATGTCTCTCAGCCAAGGTCTGGGTGAGGGCTTGGAGAGCAGAGCCCCACCCGCACCTCCAGCCAACCCACAAGAGCATGAATGAGCAAGAAGCGAATCTTGGGGGTGATCCTCATCACTACAAACACACCATATCCAAACATAACCTACAAACACATACCCATATGACAGGTACAGTAGTGTCAATCGTGTTCCTATTTATTTTTTTCCGTGGGAAAAACTGTCCTTTATTTTAAGATTATGTCCTTGCTACTTGATTGGGCATACAATGTACTTTCACTTATAATAGGATGGAGAAAGAGTTTCTGATGATATTTTCCTTTCTTAGCTTGCAACATCAAATCTTGATAACTACGTCCTGCCGCATATTCCAAACACACTTACACAAGGCCAGTCCTCCAGCCTGGTAACCACTGTTCCTCGTGGTACCATCAAGGGTACCTGAGCGCCTGAACATGCTGCCACCCATGGCTTCTGACCTCTAATGTGGCCACACAAAGTCCCCATAGTGGGGCTCTCGCCAGCGCCAACCTTCGCCGCTAGCCCTCACTCAGTTCTCCATGCCTCCAAGCCTTTGCCCCTGGAGTGGTCTCCACCTGATGCACCCTCCTCCCCCTCACAGCTGCAACCCCGAGCCTCCAGGCACACGTCTGATCCTCCCGCCTGTCATGGGTTGGCCCCTCTACTACGCCCGTCTGCTGCTGCCCTCACTGGGCTGGGAGGACTCCCCACTGGAAGGTGGGCTCCAAGTGGAGAAGCACCACATCTTTCTGACTCTGTTTCCTCAGTGCCTGGCATCTACAACACACTCGATAAGCATCTGTTGAATGAATGAAATGCCCCTGACGTGTTTTAGTACCTCCCAGCTCCACAGTGCTCAGCTTACTCTCTCAACCGAGGCACGGAGGCATGGTGACGAGCTTCGAGCTTTTTATGGTACTGACACATTCAAGCAAGGGAATTACTTGGGGTCCCAGGGAACCTCCAAGAACACAGGTACCTTTACTGTGCTAAATATCACTCTAGGCTGGCGCCGCCAGATCTGGGGCTGAATAACACAGATGTGAAAGCAACAACCAAATGCAAAGAAATCGAAAGCAGGCTCAAGAGTTCCACCGTGAGGGATTCACTTCAAGGATATCAACAGTATGTCAACAGATCTGCATGAAGAGCTGTAACTGCAAAAGCCTGAAAACAACGCAGGCTATGGGACACTCTGCCGCCCCCAACAGGAATGAGGTTGGAATGCAGGTGCTGAAGTGCAAAGATCTTCAGGGGACAGTATTAGTAAAACAACCGTAACCACAGGTCAGAACAGGGCATGGGATATAATTTCTTTTGGGATGAACTGTTCAAATGTGTGCATGGCTCCTGGAAGGTCTATGTGCATAAATGATCCTTCATTTTCCTGAAAGGAGATGTAAGAAATCTAACTAGAGGGGCGCCTGGGTGGGTCAGTCGGTTAAGCGTCTGCTTTCAGCTCAGGTCATAATCTCGGGGTCCTGGGACAGAGCCCTGTGTTGGCTCCCTGCTCAGTGGGGAGTCTGCTTCTCCCTCTCTCTCTGCCTGCTATTCACCCCACTCATGCGCTCTCTCTCAAAACAAATAAATAAAATCTTAAAAAAAAAAAAGAAATCTAACTAGCCACCTTGAAGACACATATCATGAGAGAGGGGACTTAGAGGTTTTATTAAATATTTTGGATTTGTTTCAAAGTCCTTTCAAGGGGTACACATTTTTAAGTATACAAGTAAAATTATTCTGGCAATGGGGTTACAGGCTATATTTTTATTCATGTGTTCTTATGTCAAAGAGATGCCTAATAAGTTGTTTTAAATAAACAAAAACAAACATTACTATGGATAAAATGGACAAAATATATCAGGAAAATTCTTTCAGAAGCAGGGCTCACCCAACGGCCTTTGGATCAAGAATAGACAAATTCGAAGTTGTAATTCAAAACAATTTCCCTTTAGACCATACTTTGCAAACAACATGAATTTTATAATCACTGCAAACCTCTTGTTTGGATTTATGATTTTAAGAATGTTAGTCATTTTAGGAAGTGACTTTGTTCAACGATAGTGTCTCTTTAAATCCAGTATATATATTACATGCAGTTATATACATTATTTATTATATACGTATCAGGCTTATTTTCCCAATAACAGCAATGGTTTTCCCACAGTCACCTTACCATCAGTGAGAGGAAGCCAGGCCTGGTTACCAGGAGAGGCCCTCCAGGCAGCGACTGTCAGTACCCATGACATGTTCCTCTCACCGTTTATCCCGAGTTTTTACGACATATACACAAAGCTCAGCAAAGAACTGTAAAGAGAGAGAAGAACTCGAAGAGCAAAATATAGAAAACAGAATGGCACAGAAAGTACCCCACCAGTGAGAAAGGGCTGACGGGGGGGGGATGCTGGCAGCTACCCCATGCGAGATCCTGAGTCAGAACTGCCCAGCCAAGCTGCTCCTGAATCCAGAAACTGGGAGAGGATATGAATACTAATGGTTCTTCGGGCCACTATATTCTGAGGTGATGTTATGTGGCATTAGATAAACACCAGTGAGTCATAAGAGGAGACCCCAGACACACACAGTCATAATCTTCCGCACCCCACACACATTAGCAACTTATGTTTCCGTCTTAAGAACTGGATTCTTGGACTAAAGGTTGAATACATGTTTATACAAAGATATACATAATTAAATAAAGTATACTACGATTTCATTAATAACTAGCCATTAAAATCTACTAAGTATTATGCTAGGTACAAGGAGATATAATTAATGCCACAAACCAGCTAAGACAATTTCCCCTCTGGGCTTAAATCAGAACTCACTATATTCTTCAGAAGACATGAGCACGATACTATTTTTTCCTTTATTCAAAAATGTTCTCCTTTTGAAATTAGAAAAAAAAAAGTTAAAGAACATTTTTCTGGGAGGTCTGGGTGGCTCAGTCGGTTAAGCGTCTGCGTTCGGCTCAGGTCACAATCCCGGGGTCCTGAGACTGAGCCCCGCATCGGGCTCCCCGCTCAGTGGGGAGTCTGCTTCTCCCTCTCCCTGCTGCTCCCCCTGCTTGTGCTCTCTCTCTCTCTGACAAATAAATAAATAAAACCTTAAAAAAAAAGAACATTTTTCTATTATATAATCTTACATGTTATCAAGCATTAGGAAAAATGAGATATACAAAGAATTTTAGTCATGAAGAAAAGGCTTAAATCGTAATATAAAATGAAAAATATATACTTTAATAAATAGGCTTATAAAATTATCAACAATGCACCAGAATTTCAGTAGTGATTGATTCTAGATGACATTACAGGTGGCTTATTTTTCTTTATACTTTTCTGTAATAAGAAGTCCTGTTTTTACTACAATGAACACTCTGTTTATTCATCAGAAAATTTAAAGTTTTTAAGGAAGAAAAAATTCTGATAAAACTTCCCAGTGTCCTGCTTGTTCAACTTCATAAGCAAGTTTGTAGACTGGGAGGAACCAGTACAAAAAAAGAGAGAGAGAAAGAGAGCTGGGGCTTATCCTTTTCTGGAAAGAGATGAAAGGGGTAGAAATAGATTTACAATCAAGCAAGCAATCCATAAACGAAAAAACGAATTGACCCTTTCAGGACCTGGGGGTTACCGTCAGCCTCATTTCTTGCAAAAACGCTCCATAAAGTTTCAAGAGAGGGACCCAAATTGCCCACGACATTGGCCTCAAAGAACTGAAACCCTTGTTGGAGATTCAGCCTGTCACGCCAAAGCACTGCCAAAGCAGGTCTGCTGGGGGGTCTCAGACAACAGTGCGCTCTACTCATGATAAAGAAACTGGACTCGGATTTTTTTAAAGCAATTTTTTTCACAAATACTGAGTCTGTAATGCACAGATACTGGTCTTGTGTCACACAGAGTGTGATGTAACCCAGTACGATCCAAACCAGCCAATGGTGAATAAACAACTTGGCTAATTATTCCCCCAAACCACCTATTTACTGTGTTCTGATTGGCTCGTGTTCAACGCTGGCCACTCGGGGTGGGGTCCCCGGACCAGCAGGGGCAGCATTCCCCTGAAAGCTTGTCAGGACTCCAGAACACTGCCCTTCCCACCCCACCTGTCCAGACTTAGTGACTCCGAGTGTGCACGTCTCAAGCCCGCAGCTGGTCTACAGGACAAAAAGTGTGAGGAGGAGCTCATGGGAGCGGGGCGGGGCTCTCAGATGGACATGATGGTGGGCGTACTGCACCTGGGAGCCCAAGGTGCGAGACGTCCCAGTCAACCCCTTCTGGGATGCTGGAAATAACAGCTCAGCTTGCTTTTCCCGTTAATTTTTATTTTCATTGACTTTATTTTATTTTCATTGTATTTTATCTTGATTTCCTGTTCATTTTTATTTGAATCTGATTGATTTGATTTTGATGTTTTTGGATTCTGACTTTACCTGACTGTCCCTAGTCCTGGCCCAGATGCCTCCGGGCACCCCCTCAAAATGCCACCTCATTGATCCTGTCTGCCACCTGCTCTTTGATCCTTCCCCCTGAGTCATCCCTGGTCGCAGGCTGGGATGGAGGGGTCACAGAGAGAAGGGGAGATCGCAGGATTTTATGATTTGTATTTGCCTTACAGATCTGGGCGTAGGAGCCCTACGACAGCGTAATAAAATAAATCCAGGGCAAAGAAGGCTCCCAGGGGAGGAGGCGGGTCACACTGCTTTCAGAAGGCTCTTTGGTCAACCCGTGAGTATTTGGTTACCACCGGACAAGCCGGTACTGACGAGCTATGTATGCCCGGCTGGCTGTTAGGAGGGCAAAGGTGAACTGTGAAATCAGACGGTCCTTCCCCTGGGGAAAGTCAGTCTGGGGAAGCAGACAGGGAAGTAAACAACAGTGACGAGACCTGCCCAGAGGACTATGGGAGGACAAGGGACTGGAAACAGGTGGGGAGAGGAGGCTAGCAGTCACCCCGCTGAGCCCAACAGCAGGAGGCCCAGCGGTGTCAGGGAAGAGGGGGATGGCTTCCCAAGTGGCGGCCAAGCATGTGCAAACGCCGGGAGCTGGGAGCTCTAGGGGAATTCGGGAAACCGTGAAGGGTTGGCAAGGAGGGCTAAGGAGTCTTGAGTCTTGTCTGAAGCTAGGGAGAACCAACTGAGGTCTGAGGCAGGATGCATCATGATCAGATATTCCTTCTAAAAACCTGCCTCCAGGGGACGCCTGGGTGGCTCAGTCGGTTAAGCGTCTGACTTCAGCTCAGGTCATGATCGCGGGATCCTGGGATCGAGCCTCGCATGGGGCTCCCCCCTCAGCAGGGAGTCTGCTTCTCCCTCTCCCTCTGCCCCTCCCCCTGATGCTCTCTCTCTCTCTCTCTCTCAAATAAATAAAATCTTAAAAAAAAAAAAAGAAAGAAAGAAAGAAATGAAAAGCCCACATCATAAAAGGAAAAAAAAACACCTGCCTCTGGTGGGAAGTACGGTGGAAGGGGAGAGCTTTGCCATTTTCTTCTATTTTCAAAATATTCATTAAATATGTGCCCCCTCCCCACCTTTTTAAGCTGACTTGGCAACTCCTTCCTGATTTAAGATGTAATTGAAACTGACATCTGTCTGTCTGACTCATATCTGTCAGGGCTGACGGCTTCAACATAACATTCCGGGCTCTGGGATGTCTATTCTCCAGGTGTTCATTACTGTCTTCTAACTTCACTTTTTTTAATGTAAAAATTTAAATTATAACTTTTTCCAAATGTGAAGGTTCTTGATATCATTAGTCATCAGGGAAATGCAAATTAAACCCACACTGCGATACCACCACACACCCACCAGAACGGCTAAAATTAAAAAGACAATACCAAATGCTGGTGAAGGTGTAGATCTCTTGTGTTCCCAGCAGGTGGGCATGTAAAGTGGAATAACCATATTTGAAAACTGGCAGTTTCTAATAAAATTCACCACACGCCTACCTGATGACCCAGCAATTCCACTCACAGGTATATCCCCAGGAGAAATAAAGTCTATATCCACATAAAGACGTGTATAAGGATGTTCAGTGCAGTTTTATTCATAACAGCCCAAAACTGCAAACCACCCACATATTCATCATCAAAAGAGTGGAGAAGGAAGCTCTGCTCTCCTCAAGCTTAGGAATACCACTCAACAACCAAAAAGAACAGAATCCTAATACATGCAACACCAAAAGGTCTCAAACGCACTGCATCAAATGAAATAAGCCAGACATAAAAAAGTACATGCTGTTTGACTTCATTTAATGAAATCCAATGACAGGCAAAATTAATCTATAGTGATAAAAAACAGTAAAGGGGATTATTGGAAGGAGTAGGAGAGAACTTTCTAGGGTAATGGAAACGTCCTATATCTCAATCTGGGTAATATATATACGTGTATGTTCATTTGTCAAAATTCATTGAGCTGTACCCTTAAGAGTTCTGCATGTCTCTGTGTGTAAATCATTATCTCAATGAAGTAACAACCATACAAAAACCAAGTTAGCCAAAGATATACGAATGACCAAAACCACAATGAGACTTCACGCCACACCTGCTAGGATGTCTATCATCAAGAAAAACAAAAACCAACAAGTGTCGGCAAGGATGAGGGGAAACTGGAACCATAGCACCACTGCTGTGGAAAACGGTTTGGCGGCTCCTCAGGAAGCTAAACATAGAATGGCCATGAGGGCGCCTGAGTGGCTCAGTCAGTTGGGTGTCCAATTCTTGATTTTGGCTCAGGTCATGATCTCAGCGTCATGGGTTTGAGCCCTGCATCAGGCTCTGCGCTCAGCACAGAGTCTGCTTGAGATTCTCTCTCCCTCTGCCTCTGCCCCTCCCCTCACCCGAGCTCTCTCTAGCTCTCTAAAATAAATAAATAAATAAATAAATAAATAAATCTTAAAAAGAAAAGAAAAGAATGGCCATATGACCCAGCAATTCCACTCCTAGTATGTACCCAAACGAATTTAAAGCAGGGACTCAGATATTTGTACACCCATGTGCAGAGTGGCAACGTGATTCACAAGAGCTGAAAGTTGAGGCAGCCCAAGTGTCCCTGAGCTTACGAATGGATGAACAAAATGTGGTCTCAGACCCTGGGGTGTTATTTCTTTAAATTAAGGACTGAAATTCTGACACCTGCCACAGCAGGGATGGACCCTGAAGGCATTATGCTGGGTGCAAGAAGCCAGACACAAATTCCATCTATGTGACAGATCTAGAATAGGCAAACTCAGAGATAGAAAGTAGGTTAGAGGTTCCCGGAACCAAGGGGGGGGGGGGGAAAGAATGGGGACTTACTGCTTCACAGTTACAGGGTTTCTGTTTGGGGTGATAAAAATAGATGGCAGTGACAGTTGCACACAGCATGAGCATAAGTCCTGCCCCTGAATTGTACGCCGGTTACAGTGGGTACAAGGGGAGCTTTATGTTATCTATATATATTTACCACACTAGAAACAGTCATAGTGGCGTGTGCCCAAAGCCATTCAGATCTATACCTTACATGGACAAAGTATATGTATAAATATATTGAATTATCCCTCAATGAAAAAAAAAAAGAAAGAAAGAAAGAAAGAAAAGCAACTTAGTGATACCTGCGTAACACGGACAGATCTCAGAACCATTGTATCGCGTGAAAGAAGCCCAGCGCCATGGCACACGCTGTATGAGTCCATCCCTGTCCCAACGCTGATGAAACTAATCCACGGTGACAGAAATCTCAGTGGTTGCCTCTGATGGGCGGGGGGGGGGGGGGGGGGGGGGGGGGGGGGGGGGCGGACGTTGAGCAGAAACTAGGGAAAGTCTATCCTGAGCTGGGCGATGAGGCTCAGGTGGATGAGTTTGTCAAAAATCATCCAGCTGTTCATTTAGAATTTACTATATGCAAATTAGACCTCAATAAACTACCATTACTACAAAAAATGGGGCTTAGGAGCAACAAGGCATGGATGGTGCTGCGAAGGGCGTGGGGAAGAGCAGGGCCAGAGGTGGGCAAGCACTGAGAAAAAACCCTGCCATCGGTCACCGGGAAGGAGATGGTGCGATTGAAGAAGGTGGTGGCATGGCGGACGCTGAGGGAAGCAAAGCCAGGAGAACAAACACTTGGACGCGGGGCGGGACGTTAGAAGAGGAGATTGCCTTCTGACTTGGGCCCCTGAGAAAACATCGAAGTCGTGTGCCAAGGCAAGAAACACAGCAGGAAAATCCAGTGCTCCTGGTAAGCACATGAAGGCCCAGAAATCTAGAACCAACTCAAAGAAAAGTCTCACATACATACAAGATATATTCAACTTGATTCAGAGGCTCGTAGTAGAAAGCAGGGTTAATTTTAAAGGGCAGTGGTGCATAGTGAGGTCATTTTGTTGTTTTCTTTTGCTTTTTTTCTGGCTGGCAATCATTTGCCTGGCTTATGCCAAAAACAATATATCCTCCAGGCACATGCAAGACAGCATGTCCTCAAACTTTTCCCTGAGTCAGTGGATGCAATGTCTTCTGAGGAAAGCATTAGAAGGGCCTCCCTCCTCGTTCACACCATCACACCTGCCCGTTCACTAAGAAGGCAAAAAAATGGACAACGGACAGAGATTTCCAGAGTCATAATCATCCAGATGGTCGTGACTAATAAGATGGGACAAAAATGCCCAGTTGGGGTGCACGGATGAGCCCAGAAAGAGGGCCTCGTAGGCAATGAGGGCCCTCTGAGGATTTGTTTCTTCTCTGGAAGGGCGCTCAGGGCCTCCCCTTGCCACAACCTGCCCCCACCCCCCCACCCCCCGCCCAGGGCCCTCTTCTGAGAAGACTCCCTTCACTCAGGCCTCTGAGCCACGACCCTCTCTCCCTCACCTACCCGCTAACCACCTGTCGTAGGTTGAACCATGCACCCCCCTCAAAAAAGATATGTCCAAGTCCTAACCCTTGGTACCTGTGAATGTGACCTTATTTGGAAAGAGTCTTCGCAGATATAATCAAGTTAAGGATCTTGAGATGAGGTCAGCCAGAGATGAGACAGACACAGGGAGGCCATGTGAACTTGGAGGCAGCAAGAGGACTGGTGCAGACACACACCAACAACGTCTGGGGCCACCAGAGGCTGGAAGAGGCAGGAAGGACCCCTCTAGGGTCTTCGGAGAGAGCACAAACCTGCTGCCACCCTGATTTGGGATTTCTAGCCTTTGGAACTGTGAGAGGAAAAATTTCTGTTGTGTAAGTCACCAACGTTGTGCTAATTTGTTATCAGAGCTCTAGGAAACTAATATGTCAGCACTCCGGCACCACATTCACCCTGTGTCCTCCGAGCATCTCCTCCACGTGACCTTCCCCCTCCTCTCCGACTCGGAACACCAGCCTTGGATAAGGCCCTCCCTGGCCCTCAAAGGCAGCGAAAGCCCCCATCAGGTCACCGGCCTCCTGGCCTGACTCCCCTCCACCCTCCACCCTCCACACTCAAGTGTGTCCATTCCTGCAGCTCCCAGCTGCCTACAGGAGAAAGAGCCCGGGGCTGACCCCTGCCCCCCGTCCCTAGCCTGGGCGGGCACCATGTCAGTGAGACCTTTGCAGTAGAAGCAGGTATCGTGTGGGGCATCTGCAAAACTCAGATCCAACTGTGCTGTGCGTGAAAATCCTCAAGGTGTCTGGTCCCTTGTTTAGCTTGTATTCTTCCAGCCACCAGCAACTTCAGCTTTTAATACATGGCAAAATATGGCTGATCTGGGAAATGAACAGGATAAATACTCTGCAAATAGAGCCTTGAGACATAAACATGCCTCCAAAAGAAACAAGCCCGTCTGGGCAGCTAAGCCCACCAGAGAGCATCCCATATCGGTAACAGGGGAGGGAGGCCCTCACTCGCCTAGGCTTCTGGTTAGTCCCCTGCAACACCAGCTCTGAGCAGGATCCACCCGCCTTCACCCACTCGTCTGCTCCAAGACCCTAATTCCCTACAGGAACATTAGGAATGCAGGGCATCTCTAATCCCTTCTACTTGCAGCTCTATAATTTAGAGTTAGGTGTGCCTCTCAGACTTCCCAAAACCAGCGCTCATAGACTGATTCGATGCTCCAAACATCCACCCGCAAAATGTTGTTGTCGTTGGACTTTATTTGCTCGAGCAGTTTCGGGTTCACAGCAGAACTGAATGGAAGGCAGAAAGTTTTCCCAAACTGCAAAGTTTTAATACCTGAAATGACAGCCAGAACAAAGTAAGGCCTACGCTATATTCCAATTCCAGCAGGGCAGCAATAAAAGCTAAGACCGGTCATTTTTTTAAGAGCTTAATGGGCTGATTAGCTAAAGCATTACAAAAATGAAAAGGAAATATGGAGTCAATATATACCATGAAACTTAACAAAGAAGGAAAGGTGGTCTAGCACCCTAGTGGAGTCTTAACTAACAACAGCTAACTTGTTAGAGGAATACCAACGTTACTTGCTTGCAACTGCTGGAATTCAGCCACAGATAAAGTGGAGATATACGGAGGCATAATTACAGATGAGAGAAAATGCTATTAATCTCATCAGTGGAAACATAATGAGGACAAAATGAGAGGTGGGCACGGGGAGAGGAAGTAAGGGTGGGGTTGGGAACATCCTTCCCTAACACGGGAGTCCAGAAATACTGACTAGAACTATGGGAAAGAAAGCAAGGTTGAAATGAAAGATACTATGGTGTGTAACTTGACAATAAGCTTTTTCACTTCTAAGTGCCTGACATTGAGCTTTTGATTCTGGAGGCAACCGCTTCCAAGACCTCCATCTTAAACACAGGGCCAGTTACTCAACTAGATAAGGAGCCAGGATGCCCCACCCCTGATGTTCCCCTTTTTAGAAAGCCCTGGGTGACCTAGATAACTCTAGATGGCCGGACTGCTTGCTTCCCCTCCTGCACTGTAAGTCCCACTTTGTGTTTTAAATTCACCAATAAAGAGTGAACCCCCAAAACCCTAGCCCCCACCCTCAACCCCAATAAATGCAGAACGGCAGACCCATGAGTGTTCTCCTTCCTCCTCCTTGCCCAGTAAGAACCACAAGGGCCAATCCAGCACAACATGGGCTCTGGTTGGGGAAATGCCCAGGTGAGAGCCCCAGGCTTTTCTAGCTGGTAGCATCACCACTGATAGGCAATACAGGAAGGCATTAGAACAATAAATATGAAACACTATGGATGAGTGTGTCTGACTGGAGAAAGAGGGGTAAGCAGTCTTGTCAGCATCCATCTGTCATTGCAGGGAGTCATTAGTATTGTCCCAAATGGATAAATCGAGACACCCATTAGGAGCAAGCTGTCCATCAGCAGGGCGGTGAACGGCAGAAGACAAGGAAGTGGGAATGATTCAAAGCGACCCCTTCTGGAAAGCAGACAAAGAAAAGGTCTGGGGCGCGTCCACTACAAGCCGCACCGGCAAGAATATCTTCTAGCAGATAAATGCAAGACTTTAACAGAAATGGGTGAAGGGGGTCAAAAGGTGTAAACTTCCAGTTATGAAATAAACGAGCCAGGGGAATGTCATGCCTGGCACAATGACAATAGTTAACGATACCGTGTTGCATATTTGAAAGCTACTAGTTGTTAAGGGTAGATTTTAAAAGTTCTGATCACAAGAAAAAAAGCTGTAACTCTGTGTGCTGATGGATGTTAACTGGAGTTATTGTGCTGATCACTTTGCAATATGTATAAATATCAACTCATTACATTGTACATCTGAAACTTATGTAATATTACCTCAATTTATAATTATATTTATATATATAATTAATTTTTAAATTGAGGTATAATAATTAAATTATACCTCAATTAAAAAAAAACAAAAAGAGGAGGAAGAGAATAGAATACTAACAAGAATTTCAAAGCACATTAATGGGAAAAGATAAAACGGGCAGATGGCACAGAATAAGACGCTTGTGTTTACAGGTCGAGGCATGTTAAAGGAATAATATGGAAAATAGATGAATTATTTAACCAACATTGTTGGGAAAGTTGATTATTAAGGAGGCAAAGTATACACACATACACCGTATAGCAAAATACAGAGCAAAAGGACTAAAAAATTAAGTGCAAAAATATATATATATACACTTATATCTTAAAATAGTTAAAATAGTTAATGTCCTTGATCGCAAGGCAAGGAAGGGCTTCAAAAGCATAACAACAAATAAAATAACAAATAAAAATATAAATTTACATGAAGACCTAATATTCATTTACATTTATAAAATCATAAGCAAAATTAAAAAGAAATTTAAAAACAACCACCAAAATTAATGACATATACAGGATTATTTAAATATCAACAGAAATGTATTAAATATCAGCATTAAATAATGGATAAAGAACAGAAAATTCAGAAGAAAACAAAGAGTCAATAAATATATGTGAAATATGTATAATCTCACTAGTAAGCAAAGTAGTGAAAATTAAAATATTAATGAGACACCATGTACTTAACAAAAAAGATTATATTTCAGTTATTCGCAGAAGAAGGATTACTCAGTTAATGGTGTTGGATAAATGCCCTAGCCATATGGGGGAAAATAAGATTGGACCTTTACCTCATGGCTTATGCCAAAATGAATCATTAAATATACAACCAAAAAAACACTGGAAGAAAATTTAGATGATGATTTCTATAAACTTGGCTTTAGAAAAGCATTTTGAAGCATAATAGCAAAGCCAGAAACCATAAAGAAAAAGACAGATAAATCTGACTACACAAAAATCGACACTCTTCAGCAAAACAACAGGATGCGCAAAGTAAAAAGACAAACGACAGGAACTTTCACCTTCAGCTATGAACAGCTAAGTTCAATTACATCTACTCTGCTGAGAACACAAGTAAAATTGAATTTTTTTTTTTTAAAGATTTTATTTATCTGACAGAGAGAGACACAGCGAGAGAGGGAACACAAGCAGGGGGAGTGGGAGAGGGAGAAGCAGGCTTCCCGCGGAGCAGGGAGCCCGATGCGGGACTCGATCCCAGGACCCTGGGATCATGACCTGAGCCGAAGGCAGACGCTTAACGACTGAGCCACCCAGGCACCCAAAATTGAATTTAAAAAAAAAATCTATTTGGAAGCATCCGACTTCCAAAACAACCAGGACTTACAGGCTCTATATCCCAGAAAGAACAGAAAAGTCCTGAGACGAACTTCCATTCTCACCACTGTCCCCTCCTGGTATTTGCTGATTCACAAGGCTGAGAGACCAAGAAACCAAGCAGAGAGCACTAACTACAGATCAGAGGCATTAGGCAAAGTCTATCACAGTCTCAGGGGTTAAGGAGACAAAATCGGAGTTCACAGCCTGCCAAGGAAGACAGGCCTGTTAAACATGCCACATTTTCTGTAGCAAGCCCAAAGGGCTAGCCCCTGGTGTGGGGCAAGCCAAAAATAGACCAGACCTCACAAAGACCACAACCTAGCCTACTTTCGTCCGCCCACTCTGTCTGCCAGAAACAAATTAAATCCTCTCTGGAGGAAGATAACACCATTTAAAGCTACTTCAATTTTTCACATACAGTGTCTACCATTTAAAAAAAAAATTACCAAACACATCAGGAGACAGGACCGAAAGAAAAAGAGACCATAAAAAACATCTCCAGGAGATACAGATATTGCAGTGATCACTTTCAGTAACTGTGATTAATATGTAACAGAAAATAATGACAAATGGGAAGTTTTAGCAGAGAATTAGAATCTATAAAAAAACAAATCAAATTTTGGAAATAAAATATAGAATAACTGAAACTAAGAATTTAAAAATGAGTTAAGGTGCACTGGGTAGCTCAGTCGGTTAAGCATCTGACTTCGGCTCAGGTCATGATCTCGGGGTCCTGGGATCAAGCCCCACATTGGGAAGCCTGCTTCTCCCTCTCCCTCTGCCCCTCCCCCCAAAGCTAGTGCTCACTCTTGTGCTCGCTCTCTCTCAAATAAATAAATAAAATCTCTTAAAATAAATAAACAAACAAACAAATAAATAAAAAGGAGTTAAGAAGCAGATTAGGACACACAGAGAATTAGTGACTTGGAAGACGGGTAAACCAAAAATGGCCAGACAGGAAAAAAAAACTACATAAGAGTCACATGGAGCATAGTGGAAAAGGTCTAGTATTTGTGAATCTGGTGTCACACAATGGAAAGTAAAAGAAAATGAGACAAAACAATATTTAACAGGACATAGGCAGAGGACGTTCCCAAACTGACAAAAGCTATCAAGCCATAAAGTTGAGAAATTAAAATCAATACAAACTGGAAGAAGAATGTGGAACATAAGCTAGACAAAGAATAACAACTTTAGCATATTTTAAAAATTCTTAGAACTCAAGAACACAGACTAATCCAAACAAATGGACAGAGAAGACGATGCTATATGAAACAAGTTTCAACCTCACTAATCATCCAAGACACGCATGTTGCAGTGAGGTATATTGTTTTTTTACCATGACTTAGGAAAGATTAAAATGAGTGAAAATAACTAGCATTGGCCAACTATGAAAGGAGAGGTACTTTGCTATCTTGCTAATGAGCATAAGCAGGTTCACTCTTTCTAGAGGGCAAGTTGTGATTATGTATCACATCAGCCAGGATAGGCTAGGCTCTGTGGCAGTAACAAGCAACCCCCAAATCCCAATGGCTTGGGACAAATGTCTGCTTGCTCACATGATACAACCACTGCAGGTGGGCTGGTGCTCTTTTCTGTGTTGTCTTCCCTCTAGGACTGGGGTTGATGGAGAAGCCTCTATCTGGAATATTGCGAGTCTTCTTGCAAAGGGAAAACCCATATGCCATGGGTCTTACAAGGATGACCAAAGGTTACACTATTTGGCCAGAGCAAGTGGAATGACCATATGTAATGCTATGGAGAGAGAAGCCTACTCGTGCTCCAGGGAGAGGCAGAATTTTTCACGAGAATAGGACCCACCATGTGCATCCAAACTCAAGACCTAACAATTTCCTTAAGAAAAAAAAAAGGGGGGGGGCGCCTGGGTGGCTCAGTTGTTAAGCGTCTGCCTTTGGCTCAGGTCATGATCCCAGGGTCCTGGGATCGAGCCTCGCGTCGGGCTCCCTGCTCAGCGGGGAGCCTGCATCTCCCTCTCCCTCTGCCTGCCTCTCTGCCTACTTGTGCTCTCTCTCTCTCTCTCTGTCAAATAAACAAATAAAATCTTTAAAAAAAAAATGCAAATGTATATGTAAACTGCTATATTGCTCATAAAGGACAAACTAGAAGTAATCTCAGTGTCCACTAGGAAGTCATAAGCTAAATAAATGAAAATGTACAGAAAATAGAATATATTGCAGGAATTAAAAATAATGATGTGTGTTTGCTGGCATAGAAAGATGTCCTCAATAAGTTGCTAAGGAAAAAAGCAGATTATATGTACCATATTATATTAAATTACTGTGAAGTCATACCTAAAACATTTAATTATCTCTAGATCAGAGATTTTCATCTTTGGCATTTTGCCTTTCTATATTATTTGAATATTTTACAATAAAAATGCATGACTTTAATCTTTCAAAAACCAACAAACCCATTTCGATATTTTGAATAATTAATGTGCAGTGTCACGAGGAGCCAGCAAAACAGGCAATTTCATAAGCCTACTGGTGCAAGGAGAAATCAGTCGTCTTCCTAGAAAGCAAGATGGCCTTTAAAAGGCTCATACTCTTAAACCCTATAATATACCTCCTAAAACTTGATCTAAGAAGCAATGCTCCGAGTGCCAATAAAAGATACACTAAGACATCCATTCATCAGAGCATTACTATAAATAGCAAAATTTCAGAAACACCAAAATGCCCAGCAGATGATTAAATAAGCAACGATGTATGCAGGAATAGGTTTTCAAAATCAAGATTCTAATGTACTTTTAAAAGAAATGAGCTCAGACTATGCTTATAAGTGAAAAAAGTAGGATCCAAAACTGTATTTATAGGATAAACTTTAGAGATAGATAAAGAGACCAACAGTTCATGTAAAACATCAACTTCATTATCTCCGGGTACCAGTGGTACTTGTTTATATTTTCTTCTTTGCACTTGGCTCTTTCTTGTTTTGTTTTTGTTTTGTTTTCATTTTCCACACCTAAATACTTTTATTGGAAGCAGAAAAAAAAATCTAACAAATATTACTGTTAATATATCAGAGTAAAGGAGTAAAGATCAGAGGGTAGTGTGATCATTCACAGGGAAAGTCAAACTCTCTCCAGAAGGACCTTCACAAATCACTAAAATTAGAAACATTCTGCCACAATGAAAACCTCATGTACTCCAACTTCATTGCACCTTGAAATTCAGCAAGCCCACGTGGAAACGCATCAAACACCACAGCCCAGCACCTTCTCATGGGAGGGCGCCCAGCACACCTTCAGGAAGTGGGCCTCTGGGCAGCCAGGCCACCGGGGCTGACAGAGGAAGCCACAAGGACCCCAGATGTGCTTTCCAGGTCTGGGGTTTCTCTCGGGGTCTCTTTTCCCAAGAGGAAAGCCTGGCGCTCCACAGACTCACATCATCACATTTTTAAACTTCCTGCGTCAGAGGGAAATGATCACCGAGACTTGAAGTCAGACCTAAGGAGCTGAAGTTTAAGGACATCAGTGGGCAGCCCAAATACAGATTTGTAAACCAACGACCACGTTTGGGGATCTTGGCTGCCAACCCAATAGGCATCCAGGGAATACCTGATTCAGTTACAGGACTGTTGGGAAGATGTTCATCCAGTTAAGTATGTTGTACCAGACGAGCTCACCACAAGCAGTCCTGAAGGCAAGAGCACCACGGGACATTACTCAGGCTCACTTCTGAGTGCACCTGGGTCTTCCTCCTGCCCCTCCAACTCTGGTTGCCCAAGGCTGGCCTTCTCTCGTTAAGGGAGCTCACCAGTCCCTTCTGACCTCTCCTGCCTCTTCATTCTGCTCTTGCCCTTCTGGCCTCCTGGCTGTTCCAGAACATTCCAGATGTTCCCACCTCACAGCCCTTTGATCTTGCTGCTGCATCTGGACTGCTCTTCCCCTAGACAACAGCACAGCAAGACTCTCATTTCTTTCCTGCCTTTACTCAAAAGTTCTCTCCTCAGCGAGGAGGGCAAGTTTCAGATCAGCCTGGCACATGCCACTCATACCCTGCTTGCTTTACCTTTCTCCTCAGCACGGTCCCATGCTAGGGATTTTATGCCTTTTACTTAATCGTCTTACTTATTGTTTCTCTCCCCCAAGAGTACAGGAGCTCCATTTGAGTAGGGAGTTTACTCTTCTTTGTTCAGTCCTCCGGTCCCTAGAACACTGCCCACCTCAACCCATTCAATAAATATTTGCTAAATCAATGAATCCATTAAAAAGAAAAGGTAACTTCAAAACTCAAGAACCAAAATCAAGAAGCATAATTCATGCAAATAGTTTTTACAGTTTTTTTTTTTTTAAAGAACTGTAGCTCGGTGTTTGCTTGAAGTGTTATTAGTTAATAAAAATCCCCTTGAAACCAAAACCAAATGCACAATTTACTTGATAGAATGTACATTGCAAAGTCTTGCCAGGCATGAAATGGGTCATCTCTCGCTTCTCATTAGCTCATTATCAATTAAATTTCCACGAGCATGTGGTGGCCGCCTCCAGACGTCCTCCCAGCGCCGGATAAAGCTGGAGTGATCATCACGAAAGGCAAACTGTGAAATTTGAGTGGATGTGTCATGCCTCTTGCAGCTCATCTCCTCATATTACATTTTTAAAAGCACAACTTGTCCTATTATGAGTATTTTCCAAAGGAAAATGAAGTATAACGTCAAGATTTGGACAACAACAAATACTCCAACTGAGAAACTAATAAGTGTTTACAGTGCTGAGGATTGCAGCTACGGGTTTTTCTCATTTTATGGAATAGGAGCAGCTCATAGGAGCTGGTAAACACAATTTTCCAATGAAGCTGTGTAAATTTCAAAAACACCTGACTAAACATTTGGTGAGTAAGAGGCAGAAGAGAGCAACCGGGTGTGCCAAATACTATAGATTCTTCTATGATCGCAGGAATTTCTCCATGTAAAAAGGCACCCACAGGATCCCTTTATTTTCTTTTTTTTTTTTTTTTTTTTTTTT
>NC_058409.1:142681236-142697002 GCF_002201575.2 Neomonachus schauinslandi
ATTTATTTATTTGAGAGAGAGAGAATGAGAGAGAGCACATGAGAGGGGGGAGGGTCAGAGGGAGAAGCAGACTCCCTGCTGAGCAGGGAGCCCGATGCGGGACTCGATCCAGGGACTCCAGGATCATGACCTGAGCCGAAGGCAGTCGCTTAACCAACTGAGCCACCCAGGCGCCCAGGATCCCTTTATTTTCTATCTCAGTGATCGTCAACTGGGGAGTGATTTTGTGCCCTGAAGGGACATTTGTCAATGTCTGGGGACATTTTTGGATGTAACAACTGGGGAGGAGGGGAAGGGTCCTACTGGCATCTAGTGGGCTTTCCGCTAAGGTCAGGAACAAGACAAGGATGCCCACTCTCACCATTTCTACTCAACACAGTACTGGAAGTACTAGCCAGAGCAATCAGATAAGAAAAAGAAATAAAATGCATCCAAATCAGAAAGAAAGAAGTAAGATGATCTCTGTAGATGACATAATCCCATATATAGAAAGCCCTAAAAACTCCACAAAAAAAAAAAAAAAAAAAAAACCTGTTAGAACTAATAAATGAGTTTCGTAAAGTTGCCGGATACAAAATCAACATGCAAAGATGAGTCACATTTCTTTACCCCAATCAAGAAAACAATCCCACTTATGATAGCATCAAAAAGAATAAAATACATAGAAATAAATTTAACCAAGGAAGTAAAAGATCTGTACATTGAAAACTATAAAACACGGATGAAAGAAACTACAAATAAATAGAAAGATAACCTGTGTTCATGGATTAATATTGTTAAAATATTCTCACTACCCAAAACAATATGCAGATTCAGTGCAATCCCTATTACAATTCCAATGGCATTTTTAACAGAAATAGTAAAAAAAAATTCTAAATTTTGTATGGAACCACAAAAGACCCCAGGTAGCTGAAGCACTCTTGAGAAAGAAGACAATGCTGAAGGCATCACACTCCCTCATTTCAAATGATATTACAAAGCTATAGTAATGCAAACAGTATAGTATTGGCCCAAAAAACAGACACCCAGATCAACAGAACAGAGCCCAGAAAAAAACTCAAGCACGGAAAGTCGACTGATTTTCAACAAGGGCACCAAGAACACACACAATGGGGAAAAGATAGTCTCTTCAGTAAATGATATTGGGGAAACTGGATATGCACACACAAAAGAATGACATCTGATCCTTATCTTACACCATCCACAAAAATCAACTCCAAGTGGATTAAAAACTGGAGCATATGACCTGAAACTGTAGTTTTAAGGATTTCAGAATCAAGGTATAGGGGTGCATGGGTGGCTCAGTCATTAAGCGTCTGCCTTCGGCTCAGGTTATGATCCCAGGGTCCTGGGATCGAGCCCCGAATAGGGCTCCCTGCTCCACAGGAAGCCTGCTTCTCCCTCTCCCACTCCCCCTGCTTGTGTTCCCTCTCTCGCTATATCTCTCTCTGTCAAATAAATAGATAAAATCTTTAAAAAAAAAAAAAAAAAAAAACAAGGTATACAACTGACAGGCAGACATGGCTCCCCAATCTTATTCAAAGAGCAGGTACAAAGCACCTACTATGTGCGCCAACCTCTGCCAGGCTGAAGAGGACATAAACTGAAGGATGCTGACACTCTCCGTCATGGAGCTTACCAAGCCTAGAGAGAAAATACAAAGCATTATCGAACAAAGCCGAGAGAAAACAGTTTATAAACAAGTTGCAAAACACGCTGAGAACCCAGAGAGAAGCCACCCCGTGAGGAGGCGCAGGAGAGAGTTCCAGCAAAGGTGCCAACTGAGACTGCCCTGCAGTAGAGAGAGGGGAAGGGTGGGGGTCCAGGGACAATAAGGACCTGCCAGAGTGTGGAGGTGGCACAGGCCCTGGCTGGGGGGACAGCAAGTCACCCGGCTCAATCCCCTTACTGACACAGTAGAAAATCAGGCATTTGGAGCATTCTTGTAGGGGGACTTGAAGGAAGAGCTTCCGAAGATGCTGCTGCCGTACTAAAGCCACATGTATGAACAAAAATTGAGAAGTGGCAGGAGAACAGAGTGGAAAGTGGCAAGACGCAGCAGGGGTGGAGGGCGGGCGGGAGGTGGGGGAACCAGAGAGGAAGTATAGCATCTACTTCAGGGGCATGTCGCAAAGCCCCAAATTACATCAGTGTGACCCCAAAGAAAAGTGGGAGACCATCACGGGCCTGTCCAGTATTTAGAAAGTGACTAGATGCAGGGTTGCAACCAGGGGCAACTAGCCAGATGGGGACAGCCAGGGCCAGCTATGGACTTTGCAGCCCCCGGGGCAAAATGAAAATGCCAGGCCCTGGTTCAAAATCATTAAGAATTTCCAGACAGCCACAGCAAAGCATGACACCAAACAGGGGGCCTTTTTAAGCACAAGGCCCTGAGTACCGACTGCACAGGTTGCACACCCACAAAACCAGCCCTGGAGGCAAGCGGCAACAATGCCAAATGTTCGAGGGTAGTGATGAGCTGTGTTTCAAACATGTCAAGTAGGAGATGTTGGGCGAAGGTTGGCACAAGAAATCCTGCAGCTGATGTGAACGCAAGTGTGACTCTTGGGAGAGCTGTCCGGGGCTGAGAGCTGGCATCAGCAGAACAAGCCTTGAGGGGGCTCTACCAAGCGGCAATATTCCAAAGGCGGTGTGTGAGCCAGGGCTCTCCGGAGAGACAGAACCAGCAGGGGATACAGACATACAGAGAGGTATTTTAAGGAACCGGTCAGACAAGCGTGAGAGCTGGTAGGCTGGAAACTCAGACAGGAGCTGATGCTAGTGTTGAGGCAGAATTCCTCCCGCTCCGGGGAACTTCAGTTGTTCTTGAGACCTTCAGCTGATCGGACTCGGCCCACCCACATCAGCAGTGGTCATCTCCTTAACTTAAGTTACTGCAGCTGGTAACCACGTCCACAAAATGCCTTCCCGGCTCGCAGAGACAAGTGTGCGATTAAGTAACTTGGTGGTATAGCCTCGCCTAGTTGATGCATAAAAATAACCGCCACGGGGAGTAAGAGACAAACCGGTGGAAAGAGGCTCAGGAAATGGGCCAAGAAATGGAAACCAGAAAGTCAGGTGAGACCAAGAAGCAAGAAGCAGACAAGAAGCCCATGGAGTCCAAGGAGGCGGCCTCAGTGTGCATGACCCAGCTGCAGACCACTTCACGGGGGCTCAGGGATTTGGGGGGGTCCCGAGGTCAGGCCACTGTCAGGATCAGACGGCTTATTCCAGGGGCACCTGGCTGACCAGCAAGGAAGGGGCTCTGAAACCCCGCCGAACTGTGCGCCAACCTGCGCCCGGCACAGGCCTGCCCTCCCCCACCTTCGTCCCGGAAGGGATGTCATCTTCCAACTCTGACAGAAGCGCCCAAAATCCTGGGGAGGGCGGGGCAGCCCTGCGCAGGCCAGGGGCAGTTTCTGTGGGTGGGCTGGGGGAAAAGAAATAAGAAATAAGAACTCCAGGGGATGAGGCCGGGCGCCCCGGAATGGATGCTTTCACAACAGCCGACAACAGAGCCAGAGGGACAGCTGCAAAGCCAGAGAAGGTGGGAGTCCTGAGTGAGCGGCGGCAGAAGGCCGGGCCCTGGGCACCCGCCACAGACCCGCCCGCCCCACGCGACTTTGGCCTTGGGAAGCAGAGGACTTCAGGAGCCTATCAGAGCCAAGCCACTGGCAAGTGAGTCTGGGACTTGTTTGCTTTGGGATTTTATCCCCTTGTTTATGAGAAGGGTTCCAAATATGATGTAACAAGAAGAGAACTAGCAGAGAGGGCAAGATGGGAGAGCTGGTGGGGGCTGGGGGGAGGGTCCAAACCCACTCGGGGAGGAGGTTCGTGCGGGGGCGGGGGGTCCGTGCCCAAAGGGAGGGGCTCCATGCCCAGAGGGGAGGGGTGTAGGCTGTGCGGCAGTGTGTCCTTGGCCTTTACTGAGCCACTTCCCCTGCCCCCTGTCCTGAGACCTGTCAAGGGCAAAACCAGCCTGGCCAGCCTCACCGCTATCCCTGAGGCAGGAGCAAGAAAAGGGGGGACAAGCCTGAAGAAAGCTAACTCCCTCTTCTCTTCAAAATAGAGAGCCAGGATGAGCCGGGGCGGGAGAGGTTGAACTGAAACACGGACCAGAAGAGGTACCTGCCACCCACCAGTGGTTCTCAAAAGTGAGCGTCAGAATCCCTTGCCGGGTCGTGGAACACAAAGTGCCGACCCCAGCCCAGAATTTCGGATTCAGGAAGTCTGGAGTGAGTCCCCAAATGCTGCTGACGCTGCTGGACTCTGCAACCACACTTTGAGGACCTCAGGGACAGGTCAGGAAGACCAAGGAGGGACGACCAAGAGGGTAGTTCGGCTTGATGCTCAGTGTGAAATGGGTCATGTGTGGGGCTTGGCACACTTGTGTAAAAACTTGAACTCCTATCATACATTGTAACTCATAGGTAATTCACGGCAAGACCCTTGAAGGTAGAATCTGCACCTGTCACGGGGTCTTGCACGCGGCACTTCCTGCGGTGAAATGAATGTTGTACTCTTTTATTGGGTAAAAGGTCAAGATAAGCGGTCATAAAGTGACAAGGATCTAGTTCTTCTTTCATAACAGTCCTGTTACAAATAATGTAAATGGTTAAAGGAGATTAGTGGTTGCCTAGGGCTGGAGGAGCCGGTTGGATAGAGGGTCACAGCTGGAGGGTACAAGTTTCTCTCGGAGGTGATGCCTGCATACATCTGTAAATGTCCCAAAAACCACTCATTTGTCCACTCTAAGAGGGAGAATTGGATGGTATGCGAATTATGTATCAATGCACCTGTTGTTAAAACACTCTTATCTTCACTTTCCCCTTCAGACTGCTTCCTTTTAGTTTGCATTTGGGGGATTTCCCATCACTTAGAACTTTAAAGGCTTAAATTAGTTTTCTTTTAAAAATTTTTTTTTCTATTCCTGGACGTTCTATGACGACTTCATTATTTAATTTTACTCATGTCAACATTTTATTTTTAAATCACAGAATAACAGAATCCTATCCTTTCACAGATGGAGATCATCCGTATGTGAACCCATCCAATTCTCCAGGCAGACACCCTAGGCTTTTCTGGAGTGGAAGCCATGCACGTGCAGTGCTCTTCACATATTACACAAATAAACAGCCCACCTCTTCTGCAAGTGGAAAAAAATATTTTAAATGCATTTTTTAAAATTTCTTCAGCATTTCATGTATTAGGAAGTGGGGCCTTTGGGTGTGATTAGATCAGGAGGGTGGAGCCCCATGATGAGATGAGTGCCCTGTTAAAAGACAGGACCTCAACGGGCACCCATCCCACCAGCACCTGATCTGGGACTGTCAGCCTCCAGCACTGTGAGCAATAAATGCTATGTGTGTAAGTCACCCAGTCCACGGTGTTTGGTCACAGCAGCTCGAATGGAGTCAAACATGTTTTAACAGCAAACATTCAGGAATAGCCACTTCTTTGAAAAATGAGCTTTTTTCATTTTTACGGAGACTTGCTTCTAAAGAACATATGTTACTGATAAGGAAAGAGCCTCTATGTATTGCTAAAACTCTTATGTCCAAATCAAGCCATTTGCAAACTGGTAGATGGAAACAGATGCAAACAAATGGTTGATATGAATTTTTAGTTATGTTCAAAGGTCCCCTCCACCGAAGTAACATTAGGAAACCTTTCAAATAAGTTAGTAGCATTTTAAGTATTTGGGGACCCAATAAAATTATTAGTAGAATCACTGTAAGACGCTGTTTTTAACAAATGAGATAGGGTTTTACTTTTTTTTTTAATAACTAAATACACTGTACCTCATTCTAAAACCAGTGTATTTAGATCTGTTTACATCAAAGAAAATTCCAAATTCGCCAGAGAGTTCATGGTAACTGAATTTTTTAGAGAAATGTATCTATTCTACTTTTCACACATGGCAGTGAAGATTCAACCCTTCTCTCAAGACCTTCCCGGGGGCCCTTCCTGATCAAGGGCTCCCCGGTCTCCCAAAAGTACCCTCAAAGAGATATACCTGTCAGGTGTCCCACCTGGGTGACAGCTCTCTGGCATGTTTAAAAAACAACAACAACAACAACAACCCAGTCTAGGGGCACCTGGCTGGCTCAGTCAGTGGAGCATGCAACTCGACCTGGGGTTATGAGTTCAAGCCCCACATTGGGTATAGGGCTTACGTAAAACAAAACAAAACCAGTCTAAGCAACTAAATTTGGGCAAAAGCTTCCCTCCCGGTGACAATCCCCTCCCCCACAAAAATATAAATTAATACCACCACTTTCCTCCAAAGTAAGAATTCCAGATACTGCCAAAGGAGGAAATCTGTGGTCCAGCAGGCCTTTCGGCTTCTCTTAGGTGACCTTTGGTATGTGGCCCCAACACATGAGTGCCTTCTTCACAGGTAGGGTGACCGACCATCTCAATCTGCCAGGGGCACAGGGGTTTTCCAGGATGCAGGACTTTTCGGTGCCACTGCGGGAAAATCCTGGGCAGAACAGGGCGAGCTGATAACCCTCGAGGGCCATTAGGTACCTGCGAAAATCAGCCTCCCCAGCCCTCGCAGTGCATGGAGGATGCGCCTGGAGACCTCAGACATGGCCTGTGCCAGCCCACCCTTCAACAAAGGGGGACATGCAGGTCACAAGATGAACCACAGTCGCTCCTCCCCCTACTCCTCGGTGCCCCTGATGTCCCTTTCCACGGTGCAGGAGACAGGTCCCCCAAAGATCTGGACCTCCTGAAGCATGACAGGCGGCAGGGAGATGTGTCTCCCAGCAACGACAGGCCTCCACGGCTCAGCAACCTGGCTTCCAAGTCTCCTCAGCGGCGTCCATTTACAGCAGCTCCTCAGCCTGGAGCTGCTGTAAATGGCATTCATTTCCTAGAAACCCGCCCATTATCTAACACCAGAGAGAGAAGCCCTGTGTCCCCTGGCCACGCGGACAGCCCTGACCTAGGAGCTGAGTCTCAGCGGCTGTTTGTAGCACATGACTGCTGCCCCTTGTTTCCCCTTATTATGATTTTTTATTTTTTATTAAGTAGGCTCCACGCCCAGCGTACGGAAGCCATACAGACTGACCCTCCTGACAGCAGTGGGCAGGGCCAGGCCCTTTAGAATGCCCGGCTCGACAAGGTCAGGGAAAAGCAGACAGTGAAGGCAACTCCAGGAACCCACGACCGTGGCTTGTTTACAGAACGTCATGGCAGCGTCAGTCTGTGGGACGTCCCAGGATGGACCGGGGCTTTGACTCCAGCGCTCTCCGCACCAGCTTGTACTCAAGGAAAACGCTGAAGAAAGAAAAAGGCTGGTAATGATCCCTGGCATATGCGCCATCTCTCCCCTCCTGAACTGCTCTTCCTCATCGTTCCTGAGTCTAGATCCTTCCCATTCTCCTCCCAGCCTCAGACGGCTCCAACTCCAGTCTCCAGCCACCCAGATTCAGAGGTGCTCCCAAGATGCACCAAGATGTGGCCCCAGCACCCTTCTCTCCCTCCCACCTACCCCACCACCTTGCTTCGTTTACACCTGTGGCACCAACTGCCACTTTCGCTGAGTATAAACACTCAACAGGAGCCCTCCCCTCAACAAATTCTCATGGTTACAAGAGTCCTCACCAAGTAGACGCACCGTTCTCTTGCTTCTACCTTTCCCCTTGCTTAAAATTGAAACAGCAGGACCGGAAACCACCTTGAGATTAACTCGTCATAGAAACAACAGTTCCATTTACCAAGTGCCTATGATGTCACACACGGTGTGCAGAAGTTACTGCTACACCCTGCCCAGAGCCTCGACGAGGTACTGTTATCCTCACAGTGAGATTCCCATTTTATAGATGGGGATCTAGAGGACGCTCAGGATCCAAAGATCGTGCGGCTTGTCCAGGATCATGTAACCAACCTGAGCCTGCCATCTTTGGCCACCAAACTTGTTTTCTGCTCTGAGAAAAGTCCTAGTGCTCTTGCAACAAGTGTATGTGCCAATCACCTCAAGAGCTGCATAAAGTGCAGACTGTGGTCCAGTAGGTCTAGGGAGGGGCCCGGGATCCCGTATGGGGGAAAAGCTCTCAGGCGATGACAGTTCATGGTAGCAGCGGTTCAAACACTAATATGCCCAGTGGGTGCCATTCCCACATATTAACCAGGTCTGATCCTGCTTTAGTTTCTAGAAATCGATCTATTTGTGGTGGTAAGGCTACAGGTAAAAGGTAATGCATGATTTCATTTAATTTTCCAATTTTTTATGGTGGCAAAACTGACAAAGTTTTTCCGTCTTAACCATTTTTAAGAGTTGCCTTCCTTCATTTCATACTTGTGATTTTGAAACAGCCATAGACCTACAGAAAGCTACCCACTTCGGCTTTCCACCCCAACGTCAACATCTTCAATAATTACAGGGCAAGAGCTCCACCATGAAATGAGCATTGCTGCGATCCAGAGCTTGTTCAGGTGTAGGGTGGGGCAAGGGGTCCTGTGTCATGTCAACCCACGTGTAGACCACCGCAGTCCAGACGCAGGGCTGGCCATCACCACAGGCCCCCTCCTGCTACCCCATTAGAGGGGCACCCACTCCTCCTCTCCCCGAAACCCTAACCCTGGCAACCTATAAGCTGTTCTCCGTCGCTATAACTGTATTATTCCAAGAATGTTACACCAATGAATCATACAGCATCATTTCCTTTGAGATGGACTTTTTTCACTCAGCCTAACCCCCCCATCTTCCTTTATGTATAAACCAACTTCACGCACCTTCCTTTGTCTCAGAAAGTGGGCTATGGTAAATTTATTTAACAGCCTGTGCTAGGCAGCTCCCCTAAGCACGCTCCTGCCTCTTCACTGGCCTCACCTCCCCACCGGCTGCCCACGCCTCTCTCAGCTGGAACGGCCCTCCCTCCGCAGGTGTTACATCTAATCCAAGAGTCAGTTAAATCCAGAAACAGAAGCCAGAGAGAAATGCTTGACTCCATATCCCATCACTTGCCTACTTTGGATTGAACTTATTCAGAGCTGACATAAATACGCCTTGGGAAGCATACATCTGTTTTTGTTACTTTGAAATTGCTCTCAATCCCATGGCTCCGATCCAATTTGGCCGCCAAGCCAACTGTCACTGGGGATTTCACATCTCCCTTCATTTCCTATCTCTGACTTGCTAGAAATAAGTAAAATTCACCTTCAACTGTCTTTCAAATTTAAGAACACTGCTTGAAAATAGTCTCTTATGTACACACACACGAATGACATCAAGGATTCTTAATATCCTACTGCATCTTAAAATCTGAGCTCTTAAGAACACATACACACGTGCTCGCACACGTGCACACGTGCACACACGTGCACACACACACGTGCATACACGCACACATGTACACACATGCACACGTGCACATGCGTGCACCTACACCAGCATTCCAGCAGGCTGTCTAAAAAAAATTACTTCCCAATCATCTTGAATGAAACATTTTCTTTGTTCACATATTTTAACAACTTCACTACAACCTTCTTATTTCTTTTAATTAAAAGGAATTACATATTATCTTATGTATGGAACTGTTTGACTTAATTTGGAGAAATCAGACTATCACATGGTTATAATTTAGAATTACCGGCCCAATAAAAGGCTGTAAGGCCAGTCTCAAGAAATTTCAAAGTGTCACAAAGACCATATTCTCTGAATCAGGTTTTAAAAATTCATTTAATAAAGCTCAAAAAATATATATTTTTAAAATGTTACACATAATTCTAAATAACTTCTAGATCAAAAAAAGAAGAAAAGAAAGCCTAAGGTAAATTAGAACAGAACAATAAGAAAATACTACATACCAAACTTGGGGGAAAAGCAAAACTGATACTTCAAGAGAAAACTACAGGTAGAATAAATCTGACGGTAGGAAATAATTTTTTTAAAAAAGCAGAAACTGATGAAAGAGTGAAGAAATGGATCCAGAGCAAAAGCTGACTCTCCGAAAGGACGGACTGGATAGATTTTTTTTTTATAATATTTGTCACAAATGAGAAACAGCACAATCTCAAAAATATAGGAAAAGAGGATATAAGACAGTAATAACAAACATTAAAAAGAGAACTCTATAGAAACTTCAGACGATTGGCCTTTAAAACTTAGAAAAAAATAGGACACTTCCCTGGAAAAACAGATGTTACTATAACAGACAGAGGAAGAAGAGAAAATATGCATTATCCTATAAGCTTTAAAGAGTTACTGACCTAAAGTTCTGATAGGATGGCTTGGATTTTAGTGATTTATAATTAATTAAATAGTACTTAGAGCATTTGCTATGTCATAGCCACATGTCATGCAAAATCGCTTTGAATGGTTTGCCTATTATACCGATATAAATGTCAGATGAATAAATGATATACCCTGTTAATTATTTTAGACTTCCGTAACACCTCTCCCTCGGTCTTTCTTTACAAGTATAGGATTTCTTTACAAGAAATCAGATGCTCAAAATCAGCCAACCACTCTCCCATTTCTCACGCACAGCCGCGAGGAGGCAAGGGTAGAAAGCTCAGAAGCTCCTTGGAGAAGCCCACTGGGGTTCCAAGGAGCAGCAGAAGCAGCTCCAGGGTCCCTCCAGAACCCAGCTCTCCTGACGCACTAGATGCCCTCTCCTCTGAGCCTCACTCTGTCCTACTGCAAAAAGGTGGAGACAAATAACCGGCTCTAAAATCCCATGATGATGGGGGCGCCTGAGTGGCTCAGTCGTTTGGGCATCCGAGTTTTGGTTGCAGCTCAGGTCGTGATCTCAGCTTCAGGTTGGGCTCCATGCTGCGGGCGGCGGAGGGGGGGGGGGGGTTCTTCTTGAGGATTCTCTCTCTCCCTCTCCCTCTGCCCCTCCCCTCCGTGCTCTGTCTCTCTCTCTCTCTCTCTCTCTTTCTCTTTCTCTCTCTAAAATAAATAAATAAATCTTTAAAATCCCATGACAATGGTCTTCCTAAATTTCTGAAATCTTCATCCACACAAACACACGAAAAGCGGCATCAAAAACCACCCTTTCCTGTGAAAATTAAAACAGAACTTTGGAAGCAGATGGCTTCCTGATGCTGGATCCTTAGGATGTGGAGGCTTTCGGTACCCTCTACTTGGGTACCCACCTGAAATGTTCCTTCATAAAACTAAATTTAAAATAAACAAGTAAGTGCTCAGGGTTGGCAAATAACATCCTTTTACAAACAAAAGCAAACTCCCCCTGAAGAGGGTAGATCTGGGGCCTTGAGACTTCCGTCAGCAGAAGTGACCTCGAACCTCGTAAGCTCCGCTTGCTCTCTTGAAACCCTTAGCCCGCCCTGGAGAACCAGCCCAGGCCAGCCTGCTGGAGAATGAGAAACCACACGGGGCAGAGTCACCCGCAGAGAAGATCTTCCTGGTCCTGCCAGCCGCAGCCGACTCCAGCTGAACGCAAGTCCAGCCCAGATCAACGGAGCTGCGCCATCCTTAGCAAAATGTTTACTGTTGTACACACCCTTGAGTTTTCAGTTACGTGGCATCTGGCATAGTTGTGGCCACAGAGACCTGCCACACTTGTATCAGAAACACGTGGGATACTCTTAACGATATTATAATGGTGGACACATGTCATTAACACTTGCCCAAACCCACAGGATGCACAAAACCAAGACGGAACCATAGTGTAAACCGTGGACTTTGGGTGATAATGTGTCAGTGTGGGTTCATCAGTTGTAACAAATGCACAACTCTGCTCACACATATTGGTCATGGGGGAGCCTGTGCACATGTTGGGGCAGGAGGTAGATGGGAAATCTCTGTACCTTCCCCTCAATTTTGCTGTGAATCTAAAACTGTCCTTAAAAAAATTAAGTCCTTTAGGGCGCCTGGGTGGCTCAGTTAGTTAAGCGACTGCCTTCGGCTCAGGTCATGATCCTGGAGTCCCGGGATCGAGTCCCGCATCGGGCTCCCTGCTCGGCAGGGAGTCTGCTTCTCCCTCTGACCCTCCTCCCTCTCATGCTCTCTGTCTCTCATTCTCTCCCTCTCAAATAAATAAATAAAATCTTTAAAAAAAAAAAAATTCCTTTAAAAAAATAAAATAAAAAACAAGATACAAAAAAAAAGGCATGGACCTCTCCACTGATGCTGGGCCCAGAGGCACACCCCTAAGCCCCCCCCCCCCCCCCCCCACCCTCGCCATGGTCCGTGGGGAGGAAGAAGCAGACAGACATCTGTCAGCCTGCCTGCCACATGCCCACTTCAGCTGACCGCTTCTCTGCTCCTGCCCCTTGGGCTCTGGTCTAATCTGCTCATCCTCCCTTCCGTGTCCCTCCCCCACACATCAGAAATAACACACTAACACACATCCCCAAGTAGCAAAGTCAAGCTCCCTGCCCACAAGCTCCCCAGGCTTGATGGCCCTCAAACCTATGGAGGCCAGAATTCTCTTTCTATCGAGACTAGCCCCATTCTAAGCACATGCAGTGCAGGAGGCCTGAGGCCTGGTGAAGGCAGAGGGCTGGGTGTGAATTCCCAACAACTTGATTTCTCATTTTCGGGAAAGGGGATTCCAAAGTCTATCAATCCTTCTGTGGCATTCGAAAAAACAAAACCAAAACTCAAACACGATTTTTTTTTCTCGTGTGTGTGTCAAGATAAAGGTCCCGGTCACTGCTGCAAATCTATAAAACATTAAGCTCCCCCATGAGTAAAGGGAGACACCCCCATGCTGGGTGGGTGGTGTGGGTTTGGCTGAGCCTAGACAGCAAATTGGCTGAGCCTAGAGAGCAACTGGGGGGCGGGGCCTTTGGAGAGCCCCTAGAATTTAAACATGCCTGAGAAGAATGACATCAAGAAAGGAGGGCAATATTTTAAATTTAGCATAATTGGGCCTAATTTGGTTCAAGAGCTGTCTGACATTCGAACTGCCTTTCTACAACAATGAAAGCAGCACAAACACATCCTTTTGATTTCAGGCCTGTCTCCAGAGCTGTCACCTCCATAAAGGTGAATCTCGGGAGATAATAAGAGGAAGAGAAGAATTATGAAAAAGAATTATGGCAGCTTTCACCATCCCCAAGTCACAGGGAACAAAACAACCATAAATCTAAATGACAGCAAGAGCACACTTTGAATGTTACTGGAGAATTATTTGACAAATATTTACATGTTGCATATTAAATTATGTGATCCTTTTAGAGCAATAAATATTTTAGAAGAAAATTGTATGCTGAGCCACATCCAAGATAGTACCCATCTCAGGAGCCAGGAAAGAACACATTTTCTTAAACAAGACACATCTGATCCTTGGTTACTCAAACTGAATGAAACATCTGTCAGCTTGGGCAGAACTCCCTTCTTAACTGACCGGAAGGGAGTTCTGCTTCTTCTAGGAAGCTGGCTGTGGGCAGGACCTGTGAGCTGCACATTCTCTAGATGGAGCAAGTACCCCTCTATTCCACCAAACTTCTCTCTAGGGCTTTCTGTAAGGTTTTTACTATCACTAATTGTGATAAGCTTGTAGATCAGGCCCAAAGGGCTCATGCCTCAGGGCCTTTGCACTTGCCGCTCCGCTACCTGCAGCGCTTTCCCCCACATTATCTTCTCTACATCTTAGTCAAATGTCAGCTGCTCTCTCAAGTGACCACTCTCAATCCCTGAACCCCTGGATTGTGTTTACCCCGCTCCAGGTGCTGCAGGCTAGACTGGGGTACGACAAAAGCCCTTCCTGAGAACGTGCTACCTGAGAAGGTGCCCCTGAGACCTGAAGGCAGTGAGTGAGCACACCTCTGCCCCAAGGTTGAACACTATCACACTGAAACCAGTTCACTTCCCAATTTCCTGTTTTTTAGCCAGCTCCTCTGGGCTGGCCTCTTGCCACCAGACCCGGGTTGGCCTCGCCTCTCCAGCTTTGGCTCCCATATACCCCCCGGCTCGGTACCACAGCACAACCAACCATACTGCCCCCACCACCACCCCCTTGGCTCGGTCAGCTGACCAGAACATCCTCCCTCCACAGCCCCCCAAGTCTGTCCTCACTAGGCTCCCAGGATTGTCGGAGCTCCTTGCATTGAAGACACTTGCTCTGTATCTCTTTGGACTGCCTTCTGGGGCCCTGCCTCGGGCTCTAAGCACCAGGTAGTCTTCCTCTCTAAGCACCAGGTACTATTACTGTGAGTTCTCTCCTCAAATAAAGGGCCAACTCTCAAAGGCAAGGACTGTTGATTTCTCTTCCGGTCTCCTACAGTACCTGACCGTTGCCTAACAAGAAACACATCTGCAAAGACTCGCTGTCCCATTTGCCATTGGTCGTGCATTGGCCCTTTACAGCACTTTATTCGCAGCTTTTATAGGAAGACGGAGGCTGTTTGATCAACAGACTCTAGGAGCCACTGGGAAGAAGAGAAGCTCTGGCCTCCCTCTCCCCCAAAGCACAGAACACAGGACTTGCTCCTTCTGATCAGAAGATACAAGAGCCCAGGGGTCTTGCCATTTGCCAGCCAGGTACCATTTCTCCATCATGATTTGGTGGGGAGCAGAGAGGAGGAGACTCAACGCAGAGAAACAAAGGGAGACGCTGCAATCAAGGGGAACAGCAGAGAGAAAAAGAACTTCGCCTGGCAGAAGGAAAAAGTGCTGGAGGATGTGTTCTTCCCAGCCGGGAGGAGGCTGACAAGAAACAGGAGGGGATGGTTAACGAGGGCTATTGTCAGGGTCATGTGCATTAGGGGGTTTCATGCTCACGACCCTGGGAGGTACAACTAGGAAACCGAGGCAGAGAGGCTGGAACCTGTCCTTCTGTCCAGTTCCATTGCCCTCCCCGGACCCTATGCTGAGGGAGTGGCTTTCAAAAGTAGCCCAGAAACCCCCTAGCCACGGGCTGTTTATATTGTTCTCAGATGGCTAGAATGCAGCAGTTCCCAAACTTTTATTTGTTGCCCCCAAAGGAAACATCATAAAGCTGGGCCCAGTGGAGCCTCAAAGCAGCTTGGCCTCTGCCCACCCCAGCCGCCTGGACACCCCAGGCTGCTCAGGAGATGGGACCCACCAGCCCCCCACCATGTTCTTCCTGATCTTTGCCAGGCTTCCTTAAAAGCAGGCCCTGCTACCTGCTTCAGGCAAGAGAGGTCTCCTATAAACACCTGTGTGTGAAAACGCACCTTAGTAAAAGCCAAAGTAGAGCTGCAGAAACAGCCCCAGCAGCCCACCCACGGTGAGGGCAGAGGGAAGGAGGGGTGCCGGCACTGCCCGGGGTCCTAACACCTCCAGGGCTCTGGGGCCTCTGGGCCAGCGCTGGCGACACACGACACCAAGCATAGTCCCTTCCCTGCTTTCAAATGCTGTGTCAAGCAAGCCGCCCAAGTGTGGAAGCAGAAAGTGACACTGGCAGGCTCCTCCATGACTAAGCCCAGCCCAAACCACAGGGGGACACACAGCACCCCGCTCCCGAGATAAACGGAAGGCACAGGGTCCCCAAGATCCCGAGTAAAACTGTCAGCCACAGGCTCCGGAGTAAAAAGCACTTGCACTCCCGATCTGTGCGAGGCTAAGGCTGCGGATCCCGCCGGACCGGAGACTGTGACACTCAGGTGAGCAGCTGCCGACCCAGAGGGACTCCCGGGCACTCGGCCGCTGGGGTCCCTCTGCAGTGTGTCCCTCCGAGGGTTGGGTGGGTTGTTCTGTGAGCCAGGCATTCTCAAGTCTTCGAAAGCCAACTTTGTCTTTCCTTTTCAAAATGTTTCCTGCTATCTCTGAGTCCTGACATGACTAACGGATACCTCGTGCCTCCCTCCACCCCCCCCC
>NC_058409.1:142697102-142702561 GCF_002201575.2 Neomonachus schauinslandi
CCCCCCCCCCCCCCCCCCCCCCCCCCCCCCGGCAACCTCGCCTGCCCTACGGGGTGGGTGTCTCCGCCTCCACAGCCTTCCCAGGCCCTGCTCCGGGGATCCCGGCCGGCCCTGGCTCGGGGCAGTGGCCACGCGGACGGCGAAGTCGGAGACCAAGCTCGCGGGGCGCCGCGGAGCTGGGGGCTCCGGGAGGGGGGCAGGCGATCCGGGAGGAAACTCCGACTCCCCGGGGCCTGCAGGAGCCCGTCCGTGTTCGGGCGTGGAGGAGAAAGGGCAAGGGCAGCGGGAGGGGCCAGGGGTCCGGGGTGGCAATTGGGGCTCGGGACAGGACGTTGTCCCTGCAGGCCAGGAAGGGTAACGGTCAGAAGGGGCCCAGATGGAGAAGACCCGGTGAGGGGTTTCCAACCCGGATCCGAACGCGGGCCCCCGGGGGTGGGGGCGGGGGAATTCAAGGACAGGAGGACTCCGGGGGCGGGAAACGAAAGGGAGGCGGTGAGGACTCGAGACTAGCGGCGTCTCCCGCGGCGCTGTGACCTGCGGCAACGCTCCACAGCCACCCTCTCACCCCGCCGCCGCTGCCGCCCAGACTGCGACCCCGGCCGGGGAGGCGCAGGGCCGTCCAGGGCTCCACACGAGCCGCAGGACAGCGACCAAGACGCGCGCCGGGCAGCGGCACAGTCACCGCGGGACTGGACAGAGCCGGGATCGGGGTGACGCGGAATGGGAGGGAGGGCGGAGGGGATCCCACCCCGGCGAGGACGCCAACTTACCCGGCCGTTGCGGTCGGTCTCCTGCACCTCCTCAGCGCTCGGCCCCCGCCGCACCAGCGCCCTCAGCAGCCCCACGTCGTTGGCGCAGGCGGCGCGCAGGAGGGTCGCCTCCTCCGGGACGCCCTCTGGGACGCTCTCCGCACTCGCGGTACCGTATTCCTCCTCGCCTCCGACAGGGTAGAAGGAGTCGTCCGAGGCGATGCTGTGGGTGTCGGGCAGACACGAGAAGTCCTCGTACTCCTCGTAGTCAGCAGGGTCCTCCCCGTCCAGAGCGTCCCGGGGTGGGGACGGCGTCTGCGGGGACACGCGGCGCGCCCCGCCGCCCTCCGGCCCGGGCCCGGCCAGCAACACCATGCTGGCGGCCGGGGCGCGGGCCGAGAGACTGGGGCGCGGGGCGTGCGCCGAGGTCACCGGCCCTCGTCCCCCGCGGCCCCAGAAGAGCGGTGCTCCGCGCGCTCCAGCCCGGCGGAAACGAGCGCCGGGCAGCTGCGCTCCGAGACTAAAGTCACCGGAGGCTGGAGAAAGCCCCTCGGGGGTGGGAGGAGCCGCGGGGGCTTTCCGGGCGCGGCGGGCGGGCGCGGGCGGGGACCGGGCGGGGAGGAGGGCGGGGCGGCCGTACGGGAGGAGGCGCGCGCCCCGGGTTCCCCCGCCCGGCGCCCGGTGCCCGACAAAAGTTCAGAGCGGAGCGAGGGCTTCTGGGCGCCGCGGGGCCAGCGCACCCGGCCGCCTTGCCCCCGGAGCCGAGAGAGGCACGCGCGGGAGAACTGGAAGCAGTAACTGGAGAACCCGAGCGCCAGTGTCTCGGGCGGCGAGCGGCCCCGCCCCCCCTTCAGCGGCCCCGGGGGATGAGGGCGAAGGTGGGGGTCGGGGGACGCCGCGAGCTGAGCCTGCTTCCCGCGTCGGGAACCTGCAAACCCCCGGGGCCCGGCACCGCCCAGGGCGTCAGGCCTCCCGGCCGGGGTTACAAGAATTTCTCGGCACCGGAGCCACCGAGCTCGTTTTTCCACCGCCTCAGGAGACCGGGCTCCGGGGCCAACTCCACTCCGAGCTTAAGACCGGGGAATCGCCGGGGACAAGGGCACGGAGGACGAGTGGGTGCATAGTAAGCGGAGTCCACCGAGGGGGCCCGGGGCCGTGCCCCTTTGAACTGGGAGCTTCCGGAGGGGACGATCCGCAGAGTCCCCCGATCACGCAGAACTCGGGGCAGCTGTGGCTTGCAGGTTGCTCCTAAAAGAGCCACGCTAGGGTGATGTCTTAAGGGCTCGGGTGGGCACATCTGGTGAAAATGAAAGGCTCCAGGCCAGAGCTTGAGGGGTGCCCTCCTCCCCCACTCCTAGCCCATGTCATGGTGCCTGGATCTGCGGAGTCAAGACAGAGAACCGCGTGAGGCCGCGACCGGGCTCTGGCTCGGGGCTGGCTGCCAAACGCAGAGAGCGGGCCCGCAGGAGACTGCCGCGGTCCAGTTCCAGCCCCACGCCGCCCGGGTCTGGCTTCTCCGGGTTTGTCCCGGTGCTGGGGGTGATTTGCCGCGGGGAGCCCCTGACCTCGGGGAAGAGAGTGTGCGGCGGGCCAAATCCCCGCGGAAATGGCTCTGCGTGGAGGCGCTGTGGCGAGCCTGGGTTGGAGGAGTCACACCTTTGGCAGAAACTGTTTGGATGGGGGCGGGGGGGGGGTCGGATGCGGATACCACCAGGGACACAACCACCCCTCTCTCTGCCCCTCTCCCTCCTTGCCTTTTCACCGCTGGTGATAGCGTGCCCACCATGGGCCAGCCGGTGCAAGGCCCTCGGGGCCCAAAGGTGGACACAACCGGACAGACGAAGTCATCGGGGGCCAACTTGAGGATCCCTGGCCTGGGAGGGCAAGCTGAGGGGCTCAGTGGGGAACACGGTCAAAACTACCCTGTGTGAGCCGTGGGGGGCCCGAGCAGGGTTGACCTTCGAGGCCTTGTAAGCCCCGAGACCCTCCGTGGCGGTCACCGGGGCCTCGGGTGTGCTCGCTGCCGGCTCAGAACCTGGCGTCCGCGGGGCTCGGGAGGGTGGGAGGCGGGGAGGACCCCGATTTCTAGTAAAGACACAACCATGAACTGAGCTAGCAGTGGACCTGGGTGCACTGGCTTCCTCCGGTACTCGGGGCTTTCTTTCTGAAGCCCCAAATACCCACATCAAGGTCTGCGCCTATCTTTTTCTGTAGCCGGCCAAATTTACATAAATTCCCGCTGGGAATTTCCCCCTTCCAAGGTCGACGGTGGTTTTAGCCTTTCCAGAAGCCTGTTACTTGAGGTCATGGGGATTTACAAGTTGAAGTGCCCCCTCAGGGCAGGGTTGGGTTTGCAAGCCATCTCCTCCCAACCAAGTAGGGCGCCGGCAGGCTAGGGGTAGAATTAAAGAAAACCCTAGCGGCCTGTGGCAGGATCCCGGGGGGATGGGGCCGGGTCTTTGCGGGGCTGCAGCCCTAGAACCAAGCAACACGCACCCATTTCTGGAGTCGGGCCGCCCCTGGTCCTCATCACTCAAACACTAAGCAACGGAATTCAGGCCCTATCTTCCGAGTTCACCACTTCCTCCTTTTCATTCTTAGAAATTTGGATCCAAATAGCACTGGAATGGGGTTTTCCCTCGAAAGATAAATTTCTGGAGCCGTTTGCTCCAAATAAGGACTAGCTGGTCATTTGTGAGTGACCAGACCCCAGACCCAGGCAGATCATTTTCCCCTTTTAGAAATGCACCCCTTTTATCACAAAGACAAAAGAGAACAAAAAACGAGGCATATGTATGTTTAATAAAGTCAACACTTATGTGTACAAAATCTGCATAGAAAGGGCAAAGTTGCTTATCAAAACTGCCAACACTCAGGATAACTTTAAATCTCAAGAAATTGTATTGTCTCCAAGACTTCGGTTTCAATTAACTATTTTAATTTATGAGGGTTTTTTAAGTTTTATATATATCACAATTACACAATTTGTCGATTTAGTTGGATAATTTGTCTTTGGACCATAACCAAAAAAAATACACTACTTCAGTTCTATTTCTGGAACAGGCCACCTTACCGTAACACCTACAACAGGAGAATCTTTCAGTGTTCCAAGCAGTGTATTTAAAGACTGAAAACGGAATGCACCTGTAGGAGCCTCCCACCCCCAACTTCGTTTGGAAGGTAGAGTATGGAGGATGGAGTGAATCCAAGTCCACTCCACTGTTCACAACCAGGGCTGGAAGGAGGATGGAATGGGAGAGTGGTTTTAAACCTTTGCACGTCCATCCAGAATTCAGCCCACAATAAGTATTAACTTACCCTGTTATTAAAATTAAGATGTCCATAAGTCTTGATGATATAAACTGCTCCAGGGAGCTGGTTCTGCAAATATGTTGCCGTTTGCAGAGAGAACCAGCCCATGTGAGGTGAATGAGAAATGCTTTTTATTTTTTCCATAGGAAAGGCAGTGTGACTTGGGGTGAAGAGCGGATTGGGATATCAGACAGACCTCGCTTCTTATGATGATTCTGCCACTGTTGAATCGCAACCCAATGGTTCTAGACTTTGAATGTCTATTACTGTGGGTATATAACTTAATTCAGAAAATAAAATAAAAACAAACCAAAAAAAGCCAAATGGGGGAAAAACCCTAATTGTAGGGAAAACATTAATTGTGCTGCCCATTACAAACGATTCACACCAGAATCTAGTGAAATTGTTTACAAATCAAGACGAAAAAGCAGCATGTTTACCGATTTTGTTAGCCCTATTGTCCCCTGGCGGGTAGCAATAAAATTCATTAAAATGAAAAGAGCTGTTTGCTTGCTTTTAGGGCTTTGGAGAGAGCCCCGTTGGCTGGCTTGGGGCTTGCTTTCTTGGGGTCTGGACTGAGTGACGGCCACAGTTAAAAGGAAATTAAGGCCAGCCCCTGTGTTTGGTGTCGAAGAAAACGGGGTGTCGGGGTGGGTCTAGGGCCCCTCGGCTAGGCTTCATAAAGACTGAGAAGCTCCACTGTCTGGCTCCCAACTTCCCCTCAGAATTCCACTCCAAGACCAGGGTTTGGAGAAGAGCATTGCCTTTGAGGTTCGCAGCTAGCTCCTGCAGAAGCAGAAGCCAGTGGAAATGGGACACATTTCAGTCACTCGTTTTTAAAAACACAGTTTCAGTAAACCAAAATTATTTGACGTGGAGTTTTTGCAAATTTCCCTGGGTTGATTATAATGCGTGGAAGCAACCTAGAATAGCCTGTAGTCAGTCAATCTATAGAATGACGGAGACCAGCTTACACTTCTGATCTGCTTAGAAATATAAAGAAAAGTCTCTGTGTGTATTTCTGGATCTCCTTATTAAAGCGATTAGCTGCTGTCAGGCCCTAACTTAGTTCAGTTGACAGACACAGGATCCCTCTCGCTGTGAGCTGAATGGATCTAACCATTTAACAACTTCCCTTGCTTTTAGGGAGGATTTCTGCCTTTGTGGTTAGATATTTGGAAGAAGTACATGGCTTGTGTGCACCCCCTGCCAATTCTTCTGCCTTTTTCCTGCTCTTGACGGGAATTAGCAATAACAGGGTAAAGCTAGGGAAGCCCTATTTACTCAAGGACAAAAAGGCCTTGGGTCCTCATCTGAATAAAGTTGGTTATTTTTAAAGATTGAGATTAAGGAATAAATAAAATCTTTAAAAAAAAAAAAAAAGGGCGCCTGGGTGGC
>NC_058409.1:142702661-142731934 GCF_002201575.2 Neomonachus schauinslandi
CTTTAAAAAAAAAAAAAAAAAAAAAAAAAAGATTGAGATTAAGGTTCTGAAGGCCGATTCTGGGAGTCAAATGCGATGTCAAAAGTTGTTTGGTTTTTGTTTGTTTGTTTGTTTTTTAAAGATTTTATTTATTTGACAGAGAGATAGACAGTGAGAGAGGGAACACAAACAGGGGGAGAGGGAGAAGCAGGCTTCCTGCCGAGCAGGGAGCCCGATGCAGGGCTCGATCCCAGGACCCTGGGATCATGACCCTGGGACCATGACCTGAGCCGAAGGCAGACGCTGAACGACTGAGCCACCCAGGCACCCCTCAACAGTTGTTTGTTAAACAACTTCCACAGCAGGAGGCTTCTCCATGCCCTCTCCCACCCGGTGTAAGGTGTAAAAGGGCAAAGGCCACCTCTCCCATCACAGCTCCATTGTTCATGCCCTCTTAATAGCTCTTAGGGCCCTGTGCTCCAGTGATTTTTGCAGAACTATCTTCCTTATCATAACCTGAGAGTTCACCAAATTCAAAGACCAGGTTTTAGTTTTCTCAATGCTCAGCATTCAAGAGGGGATCCCACCATCTTGGGTGATGCTTATTAATCCCTGTTAGCTGAGAGAGCAGGCAAGGATGCTAGGCCGGCCCCAGCTGTCTCCGGGGACCTTCTAGATTTATACAAGACCAAGCACAGGACATGAATTTCCTTTAGCCACTTGCACTTCCAAGTCTTTGTGTCTTCAGGAATGAAAAAAAAACAGTGCACCACCCTAGGGAGGAAGACTTATTAGGACCCTGGGGCATGTCCGGGTTTTGTACCAGCATCTGACCTTCTGTGGTTCCCTGTAAAGCCAGATCCATATCCGGTGGTGTGTGACTACCACACTCAGGCTGCCCGGGGACACAAACCAAGGGGGCTGGGGAGCTCGCCCAGTGCTGGTGGTGCTGCTTCTAGAGGCGGATCTTATGGAGAGGCATCACACGAGGCTCTGGGCCTGGACCCCCACGTGCTTGGCATGGGCCTCTAAGCTGTGCCTCCCTGCTACTCTCCCTCACTGAGCATAAATTCAGTAATCAAAGCAGAAACTAAGCCAGAATGTTTAAATTACCCCCGTGAATCATACGTTTTGGTTAACACCTATCACTTGGCCTAATCTCGTTAGGGTGGGTTTCAGGTCAAAGTGTACCCATGGGGACAAAGCTAAGGGCAGAGAGAGTTTGGGCTGGGCATGCAAGGCATGATGGGAGAATCATGGAGCAAATATAGAAAAAATGAACCAGAAAATTTCAGTCCCCTGCGGTATTCGTTGACTAAGGCTGCCGCAACAGAACATCACAGAGTGGGGGCCTTACACAATTCTAGAGGCTGGAAAGTGGGAGATCAAGTTGTCAGGAGGGTTACTTTCTTCTGAGCACCGTGAGAAAGAATCAGTTTCACAGTTGTCCCCAGATTCTGGTGATTTGCTGGCAATCTTTGGAGTTGCTTGGCTTCTAGGAGCACCACCCCATCTCCATCCCCATCTTCACATGCCGTTCTGTATGTCTATGTCTTTGTGCCCAAGTCCCCCCCCTTTTTAAGAACACCAGTCAGGGATGCCTGAGGGGCTCAATTGGTTGAGTGTCCGACTCTTGGTTTCGGCTCAGGTCATGATCTCCTGGGTCATGGGATCGAGACCCACCTGGGGCTCCACGCTCAACAGGGAGTCTGCTTGAAGATCCTCTCCCTCTCCCTCTGCCCCTCCCCCAGCACTCTCTCTCTCTCTCTGAAATAAATAAATTAAAAAAATAAAACACCATAATACTGGGTTAAGGCCCACCCTAATAACCTCACCTTAACTAAATACATCCGCAACAAACTTAATTCCAAATAAGGTGACCTTGGAGGTACTGGGGTTACGACTCCAGTGTATGAATTTTAGGGGGACCCAATTCGACCCATAACCCTGCCCTTGGAGTGCTTCCATTCTGCTGGGGAGATATATAATAAACAACATAAATACATGAAATACATAGTATGTTAAATAGCATTAAGTGCCAAGGAAAAACTAAAGCAGGGAAAGAAAATGGGAGGGGTCCAGGGGTACAACTGTAGATGAGAGAGCTAGAGAAGTTCCCACTGAGGAAGGGGCTTTTGAATTAAGACCTGAAGGAAGTTGTAGTGGGAGCTATGCTGGCCATGGGGTCCTGGTCTGTCCCTGCCTCCCATCCTCATGCCCAACCCCATCTGGGGAGTGTCTTGTAATCCCTGTCCTACCAGCTCCAGGAGCACGAGTCCCTGGTCCCCCCACATGCCCCAAGCCTAGCTCCAGCAGTGCGGGCTTCCCAGAGGGCTGGACCCGCCACCCTGTCTGCCTTCCAGTGCCTCTCTGACCTTTGTCACCTCCCCGTCTCCAGCGGAAGAGGCACCTTCCCCTACAGCCAGACCCAGAGCCCTCCTCCCTAGGGACTCTTAATACCCCCACCCCGAGGGTCCTCACGCCATCACATGGCACCTGTCCTCCAGCATCAACCACCCCACTCAGATCTGCATCTTAGCACAGACTCTGCTTCCCCACACCTGCTTTGCCTTCACAACCAAACCTTTGGCAAGAGAAGTCTTCAACAAGTCCCAGGGCTCATGTTTTAGTGACTCCTTTTTAAAAAAAAATCTGTTTTTGAAAATATCAAAAGTAGTATGTGCTTTTTGGGAAAGCCCCCAAACACTTGAGTCCACAAAGTGCGAAGACAACGTGTCCCCTCTCTGTTTCCATTGTTACTCTTTGAATATCTGTCATCTGCTTCTTCCTCTCCCCTACTCCCCCAGGGGTCCTGCAGGGGCTTCTTTTCTATTGAAGTCAATGGGCATTTCCAGCCCTGACCCAAACTCAACATCCCCACAAGACCTGCTCTCTGCCTGAACAGTGACCACCTAGAAGAGACCCAGTCCAGCCTGTATTCACTCTGCAGCTCCCCAGGGCAGAGCCGGGAGTGGGCATCCCCCTTACTCCATGCTCCCAGGAAGGGGAAGGCAGTGGGCGTTCTGCCCACGGGGCTGCAGAGGGGCAAGGCTGGCTGAAGGATCGTGAGCTGAAGTGTGAAGTTCAAGAACAGAGACTGTTCTGGCCTGGTGGTATCTTACAGCAGCAGGGGTCCAGACTATGCTCCAGATATGTGCTTCAGTGAACAAGTGCAGGAGACAGCTGAGCAATCCCACCTTTGCCATGATACTAAATCTAAAGCCACCTGACCGCCCTGCCCGACCTTGAGTCTCCTACCTGGGCACAGAGTTTGTAGGAACGAGATCGGCTCCTTTACGACATGGATGGCAGTGGTGCCCGCAGTTACTACTTTTTACTGGTGCATCTTTTTACACTTGAATGTGACTGCCTCCCGTTCCATGGCTGGAAGGGTGTAGGTGCTCTCCACAAACCCAGAACACTTTGGTGTTTTATTCTTGAACCAAAAATATCCCCCGTTTACGATGATAACATCCGAAAGTTCTATTCTTCCCTCTCCTAATCTGGAGTTATTCAGTCAACTGGTATACTGAGTGAGGCAGATGCACAATCAACGTCTCAATACGCACATTTTACCATAGATTTCCTCCACGGAATCCTCCCCCCGCCCCCCAGTGGCTCATGCCCACATCTGCTGCCGTGGCACCTGGCTTCTGAGTCCCCCTCACCCACCGGGCTGCAAGGAGGTCTCATGGATAGGCCCCCCTTTGAGTCCTGGCTTCTGGTTTCTTCTTTATTAGCACAGACCTCCTGTCCCTTGTCCTTCTCATTGATAGTATTTATTAGTTAAGCACTGATTTGATGGGAGGGACAGAAAAGCCTTCCAGCTTGGTCCTGCTCTGAAAAGCTGCAGCTAGGTGTGGTGAGGACCCCACAGAGGGCAGGCCTCGATCACACCCTTGAATTTAGGTGTTCGTGCCGAGAGGCTGCCTCTGTTGAGGGGAGCAGCTCGACCAGAGTCTGTCTGTGACACAAAACGGGAGGCATGCTGGTGGGATGTGGGTGCTTTGGCTGGCTGACCACACGTGTTGGCTGTGGCACTGGTCGTTATAACCCTCACTCAAGCCTAACAACGCATGTGTGTTGGGTGAGAGGTGCGGTAAGGTGACCCGCGTCGCTGTTGTCTTGCCCTAGATGGCCAAGGGGCGGCTCCGGTGGTCCCTATTCTCCCTGGCAGGACCATGTCCCCCAACACGCACCAGAGGACGCAGCATCACAATTGTTTTCATGTCACCTAATTCTCTCGCTCTCTATTGGCAAATAGTTTGTCACCACTCACCATGCCAGTCTCCACTCCTTGAGCCCCAGATTCCCGGGGCCCTTCTCTAGGTGGTCAGGGGAATGGCCCCATTTCTGAACTATATATCAGTCTATTTTTCTAAAATGTTTTCCCTAAATCCCCAAAATATCTCATACTAAACTGTTTCTTTTTTCCCCAAACCAGCACTCTTAGGGCTCTTTGCTTTAGCATCCCCTACTCTAGCTCACCATGCTAAAAGAGAAGGGTCCTAAAAATGTGGGTGTGGTCACCACACTGGGAGGTTCTTCCAGCCATTTGCCAATGTTTGTGCCCATTCTTGGTTTTTGCTAACTAGACACTTCCCACTTTCTACCCCCGCACCCCTGGCACGACCACTTGGTCCTAGCAGACAACCTGACTCTCCAGTGTCAGGGTCCTCAAGGCTCTTCCCTCTGGGACCATCCTCCCATCTCCCTGGCTTTGCCCACACCAAGAGCTCCCAAGGGAAGTGTTAAAGTCTTGGCCATACTGCCCCCTGGATCCCGCCACTGGAGGTCCTTCAGGCATCTTGGGACTCTTCCTGGACCAGACTGACCTCACACTCTTCTCCCACAAATTGGCTCCTCCTTCTGCTCTCCTTAAGTTGAATGACATCACCACCTCCCCAGGAACCCAAGCCAGAGACTGGATCCTTCTGCTCACCACACTCCCCCCCAGGTCTCCCAGCGCTACCATTCCTCTCTGTTCCTCATCCATTCCCACTGCCACATCAGGTCTCTCCTCAGGATACCAGTCTGGTTTTGCCTCCATAACCCCAGCCTGACGCCTACCATGGCACATGGTGGCATATGACACAACTGTTAGGCTTAAAGTTGACACATCTGGTTCCAAATCCCAGTTAGCACCAACCTTGTGACTCAGTCATTCACTCTTGGTTACGCACCCAGCCCAAACGTGTACATGTGTCCAGTAAGATGTGGACTGGGCCATTCACAGAAGCTTCATTCATCATGGGAAAGAGGAGGAGGAAAAAGAGACAAGAACTAGAAGAAGAAGAGGAAACAAATGTTCACCTACAAGAGACTGGATAACTCTGCTGTGGTATGCGCATACAATGGGACACCATAATGCCATGAAAATGGATGAACTATGCTACACTCAGCAACAAGAATAAATGTCACCCACGTAATGCTGGCCAAAAGAAGCCAAACACAAAAGAACACATGCTGTATGATTCCATTTATACAAAGTTTAACATCAGGCAAAACTAATGTTTAAACACACACAGACACAGAGACCCAAAATGGTGTCACTTAAGCCAAGTCACCAAATCTGGACTTAATACCTAAGCTACTTGCAGTTTCAGCTTCCCCTTGAAATGTAGTCTGACCAGGTCAGTCAGGAATTGTCTGACCAGCACCCATGAAGTAACCTGTCACTTGCGCCTTCTCTGTCCCCAGCCCCCACCCGTCACAAGGCTGATGAGGTAATCTGCATAATAAGACCCCTGCCCTTCCCCTTAAGGTAGGGTGATCTCCCCTGAACCTATCCTTTCTTTCCTTTTGCTAATAACTTTCTATAAAAAACTTCCATTTTGTAGGACTCCTTGGAGCTCTCCCCCACTTGCTAGATGGAATGCCACCTGATTCATGAATCATTTAATAAAACCAATTAGAACTTCACATTTGCTTGGTTGAATTTCATTTTTTGAACACTGAACTCTTTTGCTGGAAATCTGAATAACGCTTACCTTTGGGGAGGAGGTGGGAGAGTGATGGGGAAGGGGTCAAGGAGGTGTGTGGGACACTTGGAATTTCATGCCCTTATTTGTTGTCCTGAGAGATGGTTGCACAGAGGGGGTTCACTTTGAGATAACTCATCAGCCTTACAATTTTCCCCAACATATACCACACTTCAGTAAATTTCTTTAAAACTCTTTAACTTAGGCAAGTTATTTAACCTCTCCAGGACTAAATATCCCTCACTAGGGATAATAACACCTGCCTTACAAGGTTGAGGAAAACATTACATGGAAGAGGGTTAACATGGAAATTAACTGAATAAGCACTCGATTAATATTAGCTGTTCTTATTCATTCACCCTCAGGAAACCTTCCCGGAGGTCAAGATAAATCAAGTGCCCAACTCTCTCCTACCCCCAAAATTATCTTAATCCCTGTAGTTGGAGGCTACCCTGGGGAGGAGAGCCCACCACCCCCCAACCTCCCGCTGAGAACGGAATTCCTGCCTCCACCCTACTCAGTGGGGCGAGGAGGGGCCTCCTCGGGGCTCCAGATCCCCGCAGGATCTGGAATTCGGGACTGTTTCTAGCTTTACTCATATTTTAGACATTTCTTCTTGGCTCAGAAGCTTAACCATTATTAACATCATTGTTGACCCCAAATTCCCCATGGCCAGATCACCGATTGGAATGCCTACCCAGTGTGCCCCTCAGACTTCCTCCTGCACAGTTTAACCCAAAGAATGACACTGGCAATGAAGAATGTGCCCAGTAGCTCTCAATCCCCAGCTAGCCCACCAGAATGCACACTATTCTTCAAGATCAGCCTGCTCTGGGAGACATTATTAACATAATTCCCAGGCAAGGAAAGACACGAGTTTTCCTTGACTAGTAGAAGAGTCTCTCAGCTACTGTTTAACCTCTCTGTGCTTCAGTTTCTCTGTCTATAAAGATGGGAATAGTAATAGTGCATTCTGCACGATTTTGTTAATGAGGATTAAATGAGCTAATTTATGTAAAATGTTTAAAACAGAGCCTGGCACATAATAAGCATTATGTAAGTGTTAGAATTGGCATTCCCGTTGTTCTTTAGAACACAAGCACATTGTTTGTTCAGTGTTAACTCGTGAAGGATGAACCCTGGTATTCCTCTGCTTGAACTAGCCTCCAGTTATACCCCATTCCAGAAAAAAAAAACCATAGGAGAAGCAGGGTGGAGCATGGGGAGAGTACCAGCCACCTGAGACCCAGGTCTAATTCTGGAAGATTACAAAGGGAAGCAGTGAAGAGGGTAAAGAGTTTATGCAGGATACCATCATCATACTCTCCAAACCCCCAGTGCCTTAGGTGTCCCAAAGCTGAGGCATTTGTGGACCCATCTTGGGCCATCTCCAGGAAGCCCATAGCCACCGCCCAGCCTCCCAGCAGCTGTGGCCGCAACGTCCCTTTCCTTGAGCCAGTCCCTCTTTAACACAACAACCAGTAGCCCTTCCACACCTAAGGCCTTTCTCCAGCAGTGCAGTGAAACACGGTCACCTCCAATCTGCCTGCCTCCTCTCCTTGTGGCCTGGGATAGAAACACAGGAATAACAAGCATGGGAAAGCTTCTAGAAATTTACAGACTACCTCAACCACAGGCCTGAGCTGGAGTGCCAACTCCCTTCCACCGTGATATGTGGACGCCGCATTGGACTTTTACCCTCGGCTTTCAGGGGGGCAACTCTGGCCTCCTGGAACCTTCCTCTACCCCCTGCCAATCCCTTCCTGGGGCAGGCCTGATGTTTCCTGCCAGAGGGGCTACTCCCCAGTCTTGAGGCTAGAAGAGCCACCCAAGGTACAACGATGGATATTTCCTGGTCTCGGTGAGTATTTACAGCTTTGAAACCTTCCAAACCTGAAATCCATTTATCTGACTTCAACTCTATTGAGTGAATGCCACAAAACATTGAAAACCTAACTTTGAGTAGCTCACGGTTTCTCTTCAGTCAGAATCCATTCTTAGTAAGTACAGCTCTGCTTCTGGTTGTCCTTAGAAGTTGACACATACTTCCCCACCAAACCCGTTCTGTAATTAAATGAGACAGTACCATGCTTGCTATCTTTTTACTAGCTCTTTCTACTTAAGAGTATGATGTAGATATCTTGACATGCTGTTATGGGTTGAACTCTATCCCCCGAAGAGATATGTTGCAGTCCTAACTCCCAGCGCCTCAGAATGTGACCTTACTTGGAAATAGGGTCATTGCAGGTGTAATTAGTTGTTGTGGATTTTTTTAAGATTTTATTTTTAAGTAATCTCTACTCCCAATGTGGGGCTCGAACTTACAACCCGGAGATCAAGAGTCGCATGTTCTTCCGACTAAGCCAACCAGGCGCCCCAGATATAATTAGTTAAATTAAGATGAGGTCATACTGGAGTAGGTTGGACCTTAATCCAATACGACTGGTGTCCTTTTAAGAAGAGACGAGAAACACACAAGGAGAAGGCCATGTGAAGACAGAGGTGGGATGTCTGGCAACCACCAGAAACTGGAAGAGGTGAGGAAGGGTCCTCTCCAGCTTTCAGAGACAACACAGCTCCCCTGACACCCTGATTTCAGACTTCTGGCCTCCAGAAGTGGGAGGCAATAAAGTTTTGTTCTTTAAAGCTACCTGGTTTGTGGTACTTTGTTCTAACAGCCACAGCAAAATGGCACACACGCCCCAAATACTAATCTACAAAATTTTTTTTTAAGATTATTTATTTGAGAGAGAAAGAGAGCACGTGCGGGTGGCAAAGGGAGGGGCAGAGGGGGAGGGAGAGAGAGAATCTCAAGCAGACTAGGCATTAAGGCAGAGCCCAAGCAGAGCTCCATCCCCAGGACCCTGAGATCATGACCTGAGCCGAAACCAAGAGTCAGGTGCTCAACTGACTGAGCCACCCAGGCGCCCCTAACCTACAAATTTCTTGATGGTTATATAGCATTGAATTGCATAGTCACACCATAATTTACTTAAACAATCCAGTGTTGATGAGCTCTTAATTTATTTCCAGTGGGAAAGTGCAATGCACATCCTTGTACAAACATATCTTCTTTTTTAAATTTTTTTAAAAGATTTTTATTTATTTGAGAGAGAGCACAAGAGGAGGGAGGGTCAGAGGAAGAAGCAGACCGCCACCCCGAGCAGGGAGCCCGACGATGTGGGACTTAATCCCAGGACCCCAAAATCATGACCTGAGCCAAAGGCAGACGCTTAGCCGACTAAGCCACCCAGGCGCCCCCCTTGTATAAATATATCTTTAAATCCTTAAAGTTATTACTGAAATTGTAATTATTTATATACTTTTCAACACTTTTGAAAATTTAAACTAAATCACCGACCAGAGAAGGGAATAGAAAAATGTACAAATAGAAAAAAGTTTAAGCAGATCAATTGCCCTTTTCCAAAAAAATAAGATTAAAAGGAAATGTTTTATCTGATAATTTTCCCAATTCATAAGAGCTGACTTTCTAGCTATCTACATGCTGCTAGGCCATAAGAAGCAATTGAAAAAAAAGAAACAAAAAAACTTTAGACACTTGAATTCAGCAGCAAAAGAGGAAGAGACTGGAAAAAGGAGGAATAGAATCTCAATTCCACTACTGGAAATCATATTGAATAGTGGTTAAATTGGATCAGCGACTATTGTCTTTTTAAAAGGCAGGAGATGGTGAAGGTGTTCATAGGGACAGGGGGTCAGTTAATCCCTGAGGGTGAACTCACCCCAGAGCCACTGAGGACAGTAGGCCTTTGGATGGGGAAATGTGGGCTGGGTTCACGAGAAAGCATTTGTATCTGTGCTCAGGCCCCAGGTGAGGGCTCCAATCACTTGGTGTGCAGGACAAAGAAACTAAGAAGACATCTCCCGGGAGGTGGAGCAGGTGTTGAGGGGAAGGCAGAGGTGGTTCAAAGTAGCCTTGACCTACTTCAGTGGTTTGCTCGGGGCTGGCCCAAGGCCCAAGGAAGGGGAACGGAATTCCTTTGTGCATTTTTTTTCCTTCCTTGTCATTCTAGATCATTTTTTTTTAAAGTAAAATGATGACTCTCATACAGATATAAAAATGAGTGCTTGTTAAAGATTTTAACCAGGCAGATGCTCCAACCCGTTTAAAAGAGAATCTGAAGAGCAGATGCATTTATAGATCAAGACTATTGAAATGAAGGTGCAAATAAAGGCCATGCTGGTTTTTCCAAGGTCGGAGGGAGAGAAGTCAATTGAACCTCTCCTGAACAGGACAGAATCGTGGGGTGTTGCTATTAGTTACTACACTGGGCTGAAGAGTGTCCCCGCAAAATTCGTGTCTACCCAGCACCTGTTAATGGGACCTGATTTGGAAGTAGGTTCTTTGCAGAGGTCATCAAGTTATGAAGAGGTCATCCTGGATGAAGGTGGACCCTAAATCCAATATGACTGGTGTCCTTATAGGAAGGGGGCCATTTGGACACAGAAACCCAAGAGAGAAGGCCACGTGAGGACAGAGGCCAGAGGCCAGATTGGGCTGAGGCACCTCCCAGCCACAGGCCACAAGCACAGACCTCCAGCAACTTGCCAGAAGCTGGAAGAGGTGGTGACGGATTCTCTCCTGGAGCCTTTACAGAGAGCACAGCGCTGCTGACCCCTTGATTTCAGGCTGCTGGCCCCCAGAGCTGTGAGGCCATCAATTTCTGTTGCTCTAAGCCACAGTTCGTGGCGTTTTGTGATGGAAGCTGCAGGAAGCTAACACAGTCACGCACAACTTACTGAGACATAAAATTGCTCAAAGACCATGAGAGGCTACACCCAGACAACCGGGAAGGTTTCTGTAGGTAGATGATGTGTGGTTTCTCACTGAAGCGTAGACCTCCCACATCACGTTAGAATTCCCTGCTTCCAGCATCCAAACTTGAGCTTGAAGATGGGCTGGTCAGTTTCTCTGCATGAGTCCACATATGTCATAAGTCACTTGATCACTATAATTCAATTTACAGATAGAGGACATCGCTGAGCCACCATTTATAACATTTTGCTTAATGGAGATAGGATTCCATATTCCAAATAAATAACTGACGAACAGCATTTTAATGCACATCTTCGTTCATAACCTGAGGACTGCCTCTTTTAATGTTTTTGTCTTACGTGCCCTTAAGGAAATCAGTGTAGTTGAGATGCACAAAATAACTCTTGCTTCTCTAAGATTCATTGTTGGGTCATTTCACGTTAAGCACTTTGTATGGAAGTATTTGGTAAGAGAGGATGTCAGAATACGATGGCAGGAGTGAAGATATTAAGTATCCTAATCTAAAGTTACATTTGGAAAATTAAAAATGCATACTTATTTTAAACACAAACTACAGAAAATAAATAACAAGCCTCCTGAACGGTGGGGATGAGCAGAAAACAAAGCAAGAAAGCCTTGAGAGGAAACTCATGTGTTCATATAATGTGTTGTGTTCATCTGGTCTATAAAAATTTAATTCATTCAGGGGCGCCTGGGTGGCTCAGTCAGTTAAGCATCTGCCTTCGGCTCAGGTCATGATCCCAGGGTCCTGGAATCGAGTCCCACATCGGGCTCCCTGCTCGTCAGGAAGCCTGCTTCTCCCTCTTCCACTCCCCCTGCTTGTGTTCCTGCTCTCGCTATCTCTCTCTCTGTCAAATAACTAGGTAAAATCTTTTAAAAAACAAAAACAAAAACAAATAGACATGTATCTTAAAAATAACATTGGATTACATCATCATAATTATATACTGTAATAAAGTCTAAAAAGAGACCCTGGGATGGTCTTCTGTCTGTAGAGGTTAGCCCTTGTCCTGATTCTGTAAGGATGACATCAGATCATTGTTGAGAGAGAGGATTTAAATCTTGACTCTGTGCCATTGGATGTGGTGGGCTCAGGCCAAGGACAGGACTGGGAAACCGAAGGTGGTCTCAGCCCCGTGGGTCTCAGACATGTCTGGAGTCTGGGCCAGGCACCACACCACACTCTTCATCATGCTCCAAGTGCAGGAACGGGTGTTTGTGTCAAAACCTTGCTTTTTTTTTTCCTTTTGGTCAGTTGAAGATGGCATCACAAATGTTTGACAATGTCAGATAAAGATTCACGCAAGTGGATGGAGTATTTTTTTTCCCAGTATGTTGGACTTCCATAAATGTTGTGTAATTATGTCAGGAACTCCTGATTTAAATGATATTTTGGTCAGAACATTTTAAGAAGACTTTCTGTATGTTTATACACTTGTTTTTTCTGCAAAAGGAAATTTTCTGCTGCAGGTAAGACTGGACAGAACTAGAACATAATATCAGGAACCTACAAAGCCCTGAAGGTTCTGTATGATTCAGCTGTTTCCATTCCCCAAACTGAAGCAACAACAGCAGCAACGAAGTCAGCCTTTCGCGGTGGACAAACTCCCGTGAACATTTGCATCCTGCGAACTGCCAAAGTTGTCTTTGGAGAAGAATCCAAGAAAAAAAATTAGATTGTTGTTTAAGCTACTCCAATTTTTCAATCAAATAATGATTAGCTGAATTTGCTTAGGACATCAAGCTTCAAGATTTGCAAAACATTGATTTAGTGTCCCTCTTTTCCCTATTACTTGTGATGAATAAACCAATCGAGGAAATGGAGCTTCATAATCCGATCAGGCACCGTGGCTCAAGAGACTGTTGGACAAGAAATGTGGCTTGCTCAGGTCTTCGAGAAAGCTGATGATATTTTTGTAGCAGAGTGAAAATGCTTCCAAGTAAATTGGCCAAATAGAAAAAAAGTGTTAATGGGGTTCTGCGCTGGTGGTGTTCCAGAAATGCTGGGCTTTGCAGATACCGAATGAAAATTAAAGGAAAACGCTCATTTCTGGAACACACTGGGTCATGCCTCCTCAGCAGTCCCTTTCAGCCCACTGTCCAGGAATTGATAAGAAAATCTCAACTAACGGTAATCAATTATATGAAAAGCTATGCGTCAGCCCCCAGATGATTCACTTTGCGCTGCATGGCGATCTGAATGCCAATCGGCTCCACTGAGATTTGTTGGTTGGCAAAGTGAAATACACATTTTCACGTTCTGCAAGAGGCAGGTGTCATATTTTTGAAAAACTAGAGAAAAGATAGACAGCCGTAAACTTCTTAAAATGACATCTTTCAGCAAAGCTTTATCATATTTGATAACTATATTTAGAAGTTTGAATGTAAACTTCCCCTTATTAAGACATTTAGTGCCCAAATCAAGCCATGGATGCTGGGAATCTTTGATAAAATTGTCTTTTTATACTTTTTTTTTTTTTTTACTGAAAACTTTCAAAGACAAAGTTCTTGAATTTCAAGAATTTCAAAAAATGAATTTGTATCTAGGGTGTGTATTGGCTGAATTTAGGGACTATTTTCTAGACAGCATGACTGAAAAACCTCTTTCCGGAGCTTATCAATAAACTCCCTTTCCCCCTAATATTCCATCTGTGCCAGAAAACGTGTCCAAGAAGAAATTTTGAAATTTGAGCATTTACCAAAGGTAACTTCCAGAAAATGACTGCAGAGCAGAGGTCCCTGTAAGGGGTCTGTTGGGAGCATCTGTTGACATTTCCCCCCTTCCTAAGGGTAACCAGATTTTCATTTGGGTGCACCCCCTCTGCCCTAGAGAAGCCCAGAGTTTTGGGGGAAGGTGATACCTTTCCAGGCGCTGAGCTGACTTATGCATATCCGAGCCCCACAGTGCCTGTCACATCATTGGTCCAGGGATGATCATGTGATGGGAACTGTCTGATCACGTGACCCTCGCTCTTGGGAGATTTGCAGACAGACCCACTCTGTCTCCCACTGGATGTTAAGGAGGAAGTAGGTGGCTTTGACCTCTACAGGTCCACAAGGGGAACACGCCCCACAATAAAACTATCTTTACAAAAGGAATAGCAGGAAGACAACCCGGGTTTCTGCATCACATAACTGAGCCATCCATCAGCCTTCTGGGAAGTCTGCCCACCTCTGGCTTTCATTATGGCAGCCAGTGAATCCCCCGTGTCATTTAAATTGGATCTCTAATTAGTTGCCACATCAAGTATCTTGCCGAACTGAATTTGGGGCCAGGAGGTAGGTGTGGCAAATCAAAAAAATCCTAAAATGCTGAACTGCCTGGAGAACAGGGAGGACGCCATTAGCAGAGTTTTGAAACTGGCAATTCTTGCTAGTATTTGCAAAATGATTAATTAAACCATCTTCAGTTACATCTTAGGAAATGGGCCATGTATGTGTCTACCAAGATAGTATTAGGGTCTTGGTGCAAAATGTTCTGGAATGTGTTAGCTAATTCTTGTGATCTTTTGCAAGATTTAAAACAAAAAACAAAACCCAAAAAACTTAGCTTGGGTTAAAGGTGGCTCAAGTGCTCTCAGAGCCCACAGTCCCTGCCAATCACAACAGGGTCTTAACCGGTACAGTCACTCTGGAGAATTTCTAGGTGAAATACCTCCCCTTAAACTGAGGGAGAAGGCATTCGCATAGTTATCCAACTTTTACCCACATATGCTTGATTATTCCTCACTACATACTTTGAAAACCAAACAGGCTGACGCTGAGGGGCGGTGACAGCCCCACCCTCCTCTTTAGGAAGGACAAACAGTAAAGCCCAAGCTCACTCCATGTTTCTGTGAGCTGAGGATCTTTTTCAATGTATCTTTAAAGAAAAAAAAATCATTTCTGCTATTATTACCATTGCAATGATTTGGTTTCGATCATGTTATTTGTTTTAAAATTTCAAATAACAGGGGCGCCTGGGTGGCTCAGTTGGTTAAGCGACTGCCTTCGGCTCAGGTCATGATCCTGGAGTCCCGGGATCGAGTCCCGCATCGGGCTCCCTGCTCGGCAGGGAGTCTGCTTCTCCCTCTGACCCTCCTCCCTCTCATGCTCTCTGTCTCTCATTCTCTCTCTCTCAAATAAATAAATAAAATCTTAAAAAAAAATTTATAAAATTTCAAATAACATTAAAGGAAAGCATACGGTTTGGGGTGGTTTTTTGTTTTTTGTTTTTTTTTTCTCAAAACAGGGATAGATTTTGAAGTCTGAGAATATCCTGCCAGAGAATCTGAAAACAGAGAAACCAAAGCTGCTTGGGTATATTGTCAAAGGGAGCTCAACCAAAAATAATTGAAAGATCATAGAACAGTAATGTTTGACACAGGAATGAAGGAGGAATTTGATTTACCAAAAAAAAAAAAAAATCACTTTAACTTTTATAGAACTTGTCTATTTTGAAAGGCAAGAGTTAATTGAACTGATTTCCACTTATCTCCACCTTCCTGCCAAAATTTCAAAGCATGTTTTTTTCTAATGATGATAATACATGTTCCTTGCCTTTCTGTAGCTCCAGGGAGCTCAGAGCATTTTGCAAATATTATCTCATTAGCCCCGATTCTGTCCCCAGATACTTCAGACACATTATCCTGCCTTTCTAAAATGATTGTAACTCAAAATGGAAAATGACACCAGATCTCCTGCAGCTCTTTCTTTTTTTCAATGTTGTATGTAAATATGGATATGAACGTCCTGGTCTAGGTTCTTATTTGCAAACTACAGAATTCCCACTGCAGCTAGCTTCTGCAGAAAATGGCTTTAGTAGAAGATATTGAATAGCTCACCAAAATGGAGAGCTAGGGATTCTGGGTCTCAGGCTGGCCATCCCAAGTCTCAAAGCTGCAGATGTGTTTGTTTTGTTTTGTTTTTTTAAAATAGATGTTAGGTTTTTAGAACAGTTTTAAATTTACAGAATATTGAGCTGATAGTACAGAGAGGTCCTTATATGCCCTGCACCTAGCTTCCCCTATAATTAATAGCAATCATTAGTGCAGTACATTTGCTGCAAATAATGAACCAGTATTGGTATATTATTATTAACTGAAGTCTATAGATCATTCAGATCTCTAGTTTTCACCTAATATTCACTTTCTGTCACAGGATCGCATCCAGGATTCCACATTGCATTTAGTTGTCATGTCTTCTTAAGGCTCCTTCTGGCTGTGACAGTTTCTCAGACTTTCCTTGTTTTTGATGACCTTGACAGTTTTGAGGAGTTATGTCAGGAATATTGTAGAATGCTCTTCTGTCAGAATTTGCCTGGTGTTTTTCTCCTGAATAGGTGCAGACTCCCCGCTGAGCACAGAGCCCAACGCTGGGCTCAATCCCAGGACTGGATCCCAGGACCCCGAGATCATGACCTGAGCTGAAGTCAGATGCTACTGAGCCACCCAGGCGCCCCCCATTACGAGTTTTAAAATCCTGCGTGGCAGAGGCTGATTTAGTTACATGGGTTTTCCTTTTTCCCTCAAGCGGCAGAAGCTCCCCCAGGCCCGTCAAGTTAGGAGACGGAGTTTATTGTCACAGAGGTAATAGGGTCCAGAATCTCCTGAAGGTCTGAGCCATGATATGTGTGGGCCAGGCTTGGGTAACACTGGAAGTGAACGTCCCGTGGGTCCAAGGCATGGCGACCTGGGCTCGAGAAGTGTCTGTGGCAGGTCAGGCCACCTCGGTCTGGTCTTTGCATGGCTGTCCACAGCGCTGGCTTCCTTCCTTGAGACCCCACACCCTTTATCTGACTCATCTTCTCTTCCACTCACAGATGTCTGATGAGCCTGTGATCAACCAAGGCCTCAGCTCCACCTGCAGGAAGCTGATGGGCCCAGTCCTCTCCTCACTGGGCCAGACTCTCTGTGCCGGTCCATTTTGCAGGCTGCCGCGTGAATTTTTCTTGGGCTGGCAGTGCACCCACTCCTGGCCAACTCAATTGAGGCCCAGAAGGTGGCCAGCAGGGCCTGGGAATGGGGCAAGTTCCCCGAGATGGGGCTGTGGCAGGCCCAGCAGCGTTTCCATGTCAACCCAAAGACATGAAAAAAGGCTTGCCGAATTAGCAGCTGAAGCTCAGCTGGCCAGGTCTCAGAATCCTGTAGAGAAATCGGAATGGTGACCTCCAACCTGCATGGTGGGACATGATGGATGAGGACCTGCCTGAAAATGCTCCAACCCCAGTCATGTCCCCACTCAGCTTCCCCGGTGCAAAAGGTAACGCAGTTCACCCCACTTCCCCAGATGACGCTGTCATAAAATCACCATAAGCTAATCATTAACAGCATCCTTTTCCAGACTGGGTGTTATCAGGCTATTTTTTATTTTTATTTTTAAAGATTTTATTTATTTGACAGAGAGAGAGGCACAGTGAGAGAGGGAACACAAGCAGGGGGAGTGGGAGAGGAAGAAGCAGGCTCCCCGCTGAGCAGGGAGCCCGATGTGGGGCTCGATCCCAGGACCCTGGGACCATTCCTGAGCCGAAGGCAGACGCCTAACGACTGAGCCACCCAGGCGGCCCTATCAAGCTATTTTTTAAATGAGTCGTCTTGTGTGTCCCTGGGCATCAGGGGGAGGCGGAGCCCAGACTAATCCCGAAGCTAATGTTTCAGGGACTCCCTGGACATAGCGCGACATGAAAAGTAATAAGTAACGAAATAGCAGGCCATGCAGTTGTGGTTTGTCTGCGTCTGCCTCAGCATTCCGTCATCCCCCTTCCCTGCCAGAAGTCCCCCAGGGCGTGGGAGGCGTGGGGACTTTCTACTTGTTCCTTTCCACCTTGCACAGCGTGTTCTTCTACCGAGTGATTTATTCTCGTCTTAGAAGCAGGGCCTCATGGTGGGTGTGGTGATGGAACCAGCCTGCCCACCCCCTGCTCCCTCCTAGGAGGGCCGCCTGGGATGCCCTGCAGAGCTACCAGTGCCCCCAGGTGGAGGTGGGGACAGCAGCGCTCCCGACCCCGAGCAGAGGCCGTCCGGCATGTCCACGCTCGCTCGCTCACTCTCCCACACTCGCACATACACTCACACACACACACACCATACTTCATCTCTCACACACACACACAGGCTTGGGGGCAAGACCAAGGTCAGTCAGGGCTTTCTTCTCCGTTACACTCCTTCTGGAACGTTCTCATGGCCATCACCTGGTCTGAGCCCCTCCGTACTGGACTTCTAGGGTTTGGGCTCTTCCCCTGACATCTTCTACCTCCTGGAGGTAGTCATTAAACAATGAAGAATAAAAGGAAGGGTCAGGAATAGGGGCTGATAGGGGCAGCACCTCAACTCTTCAGCTGGACCCCAAAGCACCCTCCAACTTGGCCCAGCTCAGGGCACTAGCTTCCCCTCCCCCTTCTCCCTTCCCCTTCTCGTCTCTCTTCTCCCCTTCCCTCTCCTCATGTTGCTGCTCCAGCCAAACATCCTGAGTCACAAGCATGTGAACACATTCCTTCCACCTGGAATTTTCCCCTTGTAGGCTTTGCCATGCAAACCTCCCTCCTCTCAGCCCAGCTTAGGGCCAGGACAGGTATGGAGGGGGCAGAAGAGGCTGAGTTTCCTGCAGGTGATGGTAGGGCCTCTAGGAAGGCCGTCCAGCAGGTGGGCAGCGGGCTGTGGTGGGGGAAGGAGGGCAGCACTACAGTCCCTGGGAAGTGGGTGTCCTCAACACGAGCAGCCCTCAGGAGCCCCATGCCTCTGTGCTCCGTTGGCATCCAGACCTCTGGGAGAGCCTGGGTTGGGCCTTCTCCGAGAGGACAGATTTGGATCCCCCCCTCCCCTGACCGGGCCTGCGGCTTGAGCAGGCCCCACGGACCGGCTGCATCATGAACACGTTTGCTTTAAAAAGACAAAGGAGACGCGTCAGCAGGGATGGGGGTGTTGGGTGCCTTTTGGTTAGTTTGGTCTGACATGTGACATCTTTCATTAACGGTCACGAGAGCTCTTCCTTTTAGACACCGGCATCCCCACCGGCCGAGGGGGAGAGGGGCTGTTTGATAACAGTGATGATTCTAAGTCCAATTCATGCTGGGTTTGTCTAGTCCCGGATGAACAGATAGTAGACATTTCAGGAATTTCACTTAGTGAGACCTGATCTAAGTTTGGGAGGGGATTTCATGTTTCAGGGACTTTTTTTTTTTTTAAATAATACCAGTATACAGGGGAAGTCCTGCAAAACACATTTCAGGAGGCTGACATGAATCAAAAATTATTTAAGGTCGTCAACAGGTCGTGACTAATTGTCAAAAAAGGCAGTTCTCCCAGTTGAAGACGAGATAAGCTAAGAAGTATATTTTCAAATATTCTGGCTGAGTTTGCTTCCCTTAAAGCCTGGAAAGTAAGAATAAAATCAAGTCTGATCTGGCTCTTAATAAAATGTTTAAACTTGAAAATAACATGAGGGGACGGGTGGGGTCAATGAGAAAGCTGCACACCCCAGATCCAGCCCCTCGGTGTGGGCAGCACTCTGAAAGAAGTCAGGCTCAGGAGGCCTCCCGGAGGGGGCAGAAGACAGATAGAGTCACAAGGGACTTGGGTTGGGGGGAGACCACCTCCAAAGGAGCATAATGATCCAGGGAGTTTCAAAAGTGCTAGACCTGTCTATGTCTTGATTATGATGGTGGTTACACGTCTGACAAAAATCACAGACTTATATATGCTATAAATCACATAACACTCTAAGTTGTGTTATATTATGTAATTATTATACTATATATACATTTGTATTATATGATTTGTAAATTATACTCTATAATACTATATGTAAGTATATAAATTATACTGTATTATTATTGTACTATGTGCAATACCCTCTTAGGGCATTACATAATTCTCCAAATTACACACGAAGTAGACACAGTGTCATACTTCAGTGAACTGGCTTAGAAAGAGAAGACATCCAAGGCAGAGGGTGGCTTGTCACAGTATGCGCACCTTTTCTGAGAGTGGATCACCTCACCCACAGGACAGCTGGGTTAGCCGGATTTGTGTCTGGACAGCCCCACACCGCCTTGTCCCCTGGGACGAATAGAAGGAAGCTCGCAAGCATCTCCCTAGTCCTGCAGTTGTGATTCTATGGCCTCCTGTCCCCACCCTGTGATGGGGACCTTCCCAGGCCCGTGTGTCCAGGGACAGGGTGGCCTCGAGTGTCCTGCTGGCCAGGGCAAGGCCGTCCCCAGGCTCTGCTTCCCCCACACCATGTCTGGTCTACGAGCGACGATGCCCCGCTCAGCCCAGGTTGCCCTGCTCCTGATTAGGATGGGGCCAGCTAGTCATCTCAGGGTCCGGGGGTAACTCCGGGCCCCTGCTTCCAAACCCCGGTCTCTGTTTCTCTCTGCCCTGACAGCTCTTCATAATTTCTCTCAATAGCTGCACAGCAGATGTTGTGGCCCCAAAAGAACGTCCTAGAATTTGCTGCTGAGAGAGTGGGGGCCTCTTCACAGCCAGTAAGCTTTCCAGGGAGGAACGGCTTGGCTTACGCATCGAGTGGCTTATGATGGGCCAGAAGAACAAGTTTGGGGCGAATCTCATAAACAAAAAGGAAAAAAAAATGACTTTACATATTTTCTGCCACCAGAGAGGAGCTGAAATTGGTTCACTCAAGGCTCCCAGATTGTACCTCATTTGCTTTCTGGAGACACATTCCCTTCAGGGTGTGTGTGTGTGTGTGTGTGTGTACGTGTGTGTGTGTTCACACAGCTGCTTTTCAAAGTTACTTTGCTTGCTAACTTGCTTTCCGTTGGATAAAGATAAGAAAGGAGGTGAAGTTCCTTTTCCTGGCCTGTTTCAACATTCTGATTTTTTCCAGCACAGAGCTGCCTCCTCTTTAGATTTAGTCTGCATGCCAAGTAAGAGAGGGCTATGATGTCTCCCAGGCCTTGCTCCCCCCTGACATCAGGAAGGACACAGATGCCATGTTATGTCCCTCCTGGGCAAGTATTTGGGGTAATTTCCATGGGGCCTCTGTGGTGTAATCTGAGGGGTCCCAGGAAGGCCTTCCTGACTCACTCCCCTGAATGAATGAGCAATTCATTCCCAAGGGTTCTTGTCCCTGCAGCGTTTTTCTGAAATGCAGACATTCCTGGCAGGGCTATCAGGAGTCACCTTGGCCCTTGAGCCAGTCACCCACTCCCAGGCACCCCCTCTGTCACCATCCGCCCTTTCCTGCAGGAGCGCTGGCCCCCCCACCCCAGGACCGCCAGGAGGCTCCCCCTGCAATCTCTCTCTATGCCTAGACTCCTAGAAGGATGGGCGCATCTCTTTAAAGCTGCGGACCCCGTTTCGAGGGGCCTGGAAGTGTCTCGCCTGCCCCTCTGCACCCCGAGCGTGGAGCAGAGGCATCTGGTGGGCTGGACAGGAAGCTGGAAAAGAGGATGCACAAAAGAAGAAACGGGTGAGGGAAGCAGACTAATTCCTCTGACTTCATCATTTTTGTGTAGGAAGAGTTTCTAAAATGGCTTACTTTTATAAAAAAAAAAAAAAAGAAAGAAAGAAAAGAAACAGATCCCAAAGCCTCTGCTTTTTATAGAACATCAGTCCCTGGTTCCAAATTAGCAACCCTTAATCTGCCACTGGTCTAGTTCTGAAGTGACTATTAAGCTGCCGGGCTAGGCCTTCCCGTCGGTGCTCGGGATGGTCCCTGATGAGCTGGGGGAAGGGCAGATGAGCCTGGGGACCCTCGGCACTGCCACCCTGGGGGGTCCCCAGAGCCGGGACCCCTTCCTCCCAGCCACCCAGGGAACGACCTGCTGAGTCAGCAGCTTGCTTTCCTTTCCCTTTTGTGCATTGGGTGGAGGACATCCCCTCGGATCATGGCACCCGGTCCTGCTGGCAAGGAAGGATTCATTTCCCACATGCAAATCAGAAAGTTCATGAAGGAAGCTGTCCAGGGCTCCAGCACGCTCTGGACACTGCGCTGCCCCTTTGGGGGCAGCCTTGAACGGGGTGGGGGGCTACCCCCTAGCGACAGCCTGGGGGCTGGCCACAGAGGAGCGTCCACGGTGGGGCCCTTCTTGGCCTTGGCCCCGTGTATTCATTTTGAGTGGGCCACTGTAACCAAGTACCACTAACTGGCTTGCGTCAAAGAATGGAAATCTATTCTCTCACAGCTCTGGAGGCCAGAAGTCCAAAACCAAGGTGTCCACAAGCCTGACTCTTTCTGGAGGCTCCGAGAAAGAATCTGTTCCCTGCCTCTCTCCCAGGCTGTAGTGATTGCTGGCAAATCTTGGGGTTCCTTGGCTTGCAGCTGCATTACCCTAATCTCTGCCCTGACATCACGTGGCCATCCTCTTATCTTATAATGTCTTATAAAGACATTGGTCATGTTGGTTGAGGGGCCCATCTTACTCCAGCGGGACTTGGAATGATCTCATCTTCATTACATCTGCAAAGACGATTTCCAAATGACATCTCTTTCGAGGTTCCAGGTGGACATGACTTAGGCAGGGCAGGGGGCACTGTTCAACCTGATACACCCAACAGTGACGCCCACAGCCCCAGATAGAAATGTAGCTGGTTTTCTCTCGCTATATTCGGGAGGTAGGATGTGCCCAGAAAACATCAACCCTTTGGATCCGAAGGAATGCTAGTGTCATGAGCCACTTACTGGGAGATCCAGTCCTCCAGCAGCTAAGGAGGTCCCTCCACCCAGGCAGCCCTCTGCAGGCGCTCTCCTCTGGCCGGGTTTCCCCAACCTCGTCCCAAGAGATGGTGTTTTCACCTTCAGAACTCCCACCTTTAAATTAAATCAAATTAGTACATCATGTTATGTGCTAATTGTGCAAATCTTGGGCAAATCCTCAAACCTATGCATATTGCCCACAATCCCGCCCCTTGGTGTGTTGGTGAACTTCATTTTAGCCATATACGTATTTAAAAATTGTTTTTTGGACCTCAGATGTACAGAATTGGTTGATCATCACCCTGGATCCATCACACTGTGTCACCTGCACATGCATTGCTCCTTCTATGGATTTATTTTGTTCCATGTTTCAAAATATAATAGCTTGACAGTGATGGTTGATATCTGTCTTTTGTGCTATGCATTGCTCCAAGCGTTTAATACATACATGAGTTTATTCCCCACAATAACCCTGGCAGTGGTTTGCTGGAGCCAAGCCCTCTTCACCTCAACTGGCTTCTGAGGGTGACAGTTAAGTCCTCAAGAATTTTGTAAGTCAGTTGTTAAACCATCCAGAGCTTGAAAGTGGCCATTATGGGAGCACAGGTGCCTCTCACTTTTGGAAAATTTATGTTATGGAAGCCCTCACTTCACTTTCACAAAAGACCCACCTGTTTTTGCTAACTCGAAAGAAACCCGAAGAGGCTGATTTTCACTTTCAGGAAAGAAGGTGAAAAACGGCAAGAGCGTCCAGCATTGGTTTCACCGGGAGATGAGCCGATAAACAAAGGAGCAGCAGAGCGCCCCCCCACCCCCAGCAGCAGGAGAGAGGGGTACCACCGAGCTCCGTCCGCTGGAACCAGGCTCAGTGTCCGGGGGCCAGCTGCAACGCTGTGCCTGTGAGCATCTGGGCTTTATCTCCACGTATTTTGTGCATCCGTTAGCAATGTGCCCTCAGGCATCAGAAAAGCCTAAGAGAGGTTATTTTGGGGGTCTGGGATGGCTCAAAAATTTTCACATCAATTAATGGTAATTGCTCCTTTGTTTTGCATTTTGGCTTAGGAGAGTTTTCATAGGAACACTGTACTTTGGGATAGTGGGGTTAACCTGTAGCTACTCCCAAATAAGTCAGCAATGCTACAAATGGGGGGGGTGCTCTGTATCAGGACACCTTTTAATATCACACCAGTGCCTAAGGGTTGGCACTCTTGTCGTTCCCATTTTACAGGTGAAGAAACCGAGGTAGGGAGGGAAGCCCCCCGCTCAAGGTCACACAGCTACAAATGGCGACCTTGACTTTGAACTCAGGATTTGAGCCCAGAAAATATTCCAGGCTCCTGAGTCTCATGAAACCACAGCTGTCGCTTGAACCCTGGTGTTTTCCACCATCACAAGCAGGTTTCTTTCTTTTTTTTTTTATGGTTTATTTATTTTTTGACAGAGAAAGAGCACGTGCACGAGAAAGAGAGAGAGAGAGCACAAGCAGGGGGAGCGGCAGAGGGAGAGGGTGAAGCAGGCTCCCTGCAGAGCAGGGAGCCCGATGCAGACACTTCACTGACTGAGCCGCCCAGGTGCCCCACAAGCAGCTTTCATAGGCATTAAAAATTCTTGAGAATTTAATTTTCAATGGCTGGGTGATATGCTATTATATGGATGTACGATGAGTTATTAAATTATCCCCAGTGTGGAATAATGAGGCATTCCCAGTGTTTCCAGCCTCTTCCCGTCCTTGCGGTGCATGTCCTGGGGATCTGTTCCCAAGGACCCCCCTTGTCTACAGGCGCCAGGGATCAGGAGGGGAGGGCTCAGAATCACTCGGCCCCTTTGAGACCCAAACCTTCTCCAGGGACAGCAAGGGACCCTTCAGTGGTCTTTTCTCCAGTGGGGAATTCAGACTCCACTAGGAGAGTGACAGGTGACAAAACCTCTGACAGATTTATTGTGACACCTACCGCACGACTCACTCCCACACATACCATCACACACATGTACATGTTCACACGCACACGACACTCCTTCTCTCCCACATGCTCACTCACTCACACACATGTGCACACGAATATACATGCCAACACACATTCACAAACACAAACACAGGCACACTCACACACCATTCTCATCTGCTGACACACTCGCCCACACATCCACACATATGCACACATATTCACACACCTACCTATACTCACATGGTCCCACATACACACATCACATACATACACTCATACACACATATACACACTCACACATATGTCCACACGCATGCACACACACCCATACTCACACACACACATACACGTTCACATATAGACACACACATACATGTATATACTCACATGTACACATATGTATGCACCCCGCTCTGTTGCATGCCTCTCCCCTGCTTCTGGGGGTATGCGGGAAATCTCTGATGCTCCTTGCCTTGTGGACTCTTCACCCTAATCCTTATCTGCATCTTCTTCATGTGCCCATCTCCCTGTGCGTGTGTCTGTGCCCAAATTTTCCCTAACTGAAGGACACCAGTGTTAACGGGGTTAGGGACCAGCCTCGTGACCTCATCTTCACTAACTACATCCGCAACAACCCTGTTTCCAAACAAGGTCCCATGAAGAGGTACTGGGGCTCAGGATTTCAACATATGAATGGAGGGGGAACACAATTTAGCGCCCCCCACCTTCCTCCAGAGTGGGCCTTTTGGGACGGTGGCGTAAGAAGACATCAGTTTAGACTTGCTCAGCTCTTGTCTGTGCGCCAACTGGCCTTGCAGACACCCTCAATCCGCTTGCTCAGTCGCAGGACGGCACTCAGGACTTTTCTGAGTAGAAATGAAGCTAACTGAACAGACGGTGTGGACACAGAATATTTGCCTACACTACGTGAGACGCGGACCCCAAGCTCTGTCCACACAGGTAGCGGGAGGAGGGCTGTGCAGGCTGTCCTGGGTGGGGGGGGGGGGGGGGGGGGCAGGACTCGATCTCGGTTCTGCTGTGTCCTCGCAAGAAGAGAGGAGAATTAAACAGATGGGCTCTTCCGTCTGTTTCTTATGAACACGGCATTGGTTGAATCATGACAGAAACCTCACATCTATTAATGTCTCTTTCAGCAGTTCCTAATTCACATTCTCCCTAAATACTCCGGAGAGCAACCCAGCAATTTCCTTCAACTAATGCACCAGAGGAGGAATTCAGGAACCTCTAGTTACGAATTTTGCTCCCGCCTCCCCCTCCAAAGAAACTGTATGCTTCGCAGGTGGGGCCTGGGCTCTTCTCCAACAGATTGCCATCAAGAAATTGTGACTCAAGTCTAGTCATGCATGAGCCAGGCTTGAGATCTGCTCTACCAGCCGTGTGATTTTTCACAAATGACATAACCTCTCTGAGACTTGTGTTCAAAATGTATAAAAGAGAGAGAATAAGGCCTCTTTGTCAAAGTTGGGTGCGGGAACTCAACGGAGCGATGTGGGTGGAGTCTCTGGAACAGCGTGGGCACGGAGCAGGCGTATGCTAAACACCAGATTCCTTTCATCTCTGCCCTGAGCAGGGGTCCTAACAGCATCTGATCCCCTCCCCCGCCACCCACTAAAGACTATGGCCTCCCAAGCGCATGAGTCATTTGCAAATTTAAACTATTAATATACAATTGCTTTAGTGCATTTTACATAAGAAACTAAAAATTGTTACAACTATTGATTCCAGAATTCTGTCAAGACAAGAATTATCAGCCTCAATGTTCCTTCCATGGCTCTTCCCACCCTGCCTGCCTGCCGCACAGCTGTGCTTGCCATGTGTTTGTTGAATAAAGGGATGGCTGGTGTGTTAGGTCAGGCTAGCAGAGAGCCTGGCCACCACAGCAAACGGTCTTGTGCTTCTTGGATGCTAAGAAGCCCAGAAGTTTGAGATTGCTGGCCTTGTTTTCACTGCTAAAGAATGGCATCGGGGCCCCAGGCTCATCCCCGTCCTTATCAAGTTGCTTTTTCATCCTCAGTCTTGTTTCCTCTTGGTTTCAAAAGTGCTGCTGCAGCCCCAGACATCATGTTTACCTTCAAGACAGCAAGAAGGGAGACGAGAGGAGGCTGTGACCATGTCTGTGCCTTTCATCAGGAAAGCTAGAAATTTTGCAGAAGCCAGGGGACTTCTGTTTTCATTCAGTGGGCCTCTGGCTGCAAGAATGCATTCATCTGGGTTGAATGGTGGTTCTTTGCTAACAAGGCAGAGGGCAGGGGTGGGTGTAGGGGGGATTGCTAAATGGGTCTGTCATAAGCTCCAAATGACCCGAGTGTAGCCACTTAGGAGAGAGGCTGGAAATAGTCTGATGGAGAGCCTCTATGGGATCTTAGGGACTAGGGCGAGTCCTGCCCTAGGGTCTCTGTCATTCAGAGGCCTGTTACTTTTGTGAAGACTGAAAGGAAAGAGAATGTGAAACAGGCCATATACAAACAAAACAACTATTACTTTCTAAAGCTAGGACATCTTACAGAACGAGTAGTCTGATGTCTGTTGGGGGACATTACCTTGATCCTTCTGGCTTATTCAAATTTGTTTCTAGAAGGTACTTGTTGTGGCAATAAATGAAAACGATTGGCTTTTGAAACAAACACGCCTACATTTGTCCATCTAAATGAAGGTCACTGTGGGCAATCTTGGGAAAAAATACTTTTAAGTAATACAGCTGTCTTTGCCCAAGACATCTATGTGGTACTTAAAAATTCAGGTTAAGAGTCACGTACAAAAACCAGTTTGCTTGTTTTAAGGCAGCCCTCAGTTTTCCTAAAAATGCCTTATTTATTCAAATTTGATCATTCGCCTTGCTCCCCAGACTCAGCTCTGAATGACTCAGCTTTTTCTCGCATTCGAATCAACCCTTAGAGTTTGATGGCTTTCAAATTGTTTTTAATGGGAAGCCATTCAAAACAACTTGCCACAAGGTTTGAAAGCAGTTCAAGTTTTAGGGACACTGAAATATGCATCTCGCTTCTCAAGGTGACTCCTTTGGGGGACCTGGGCATCCGGAGGTTGCGAAGAATCAGTTGCATAATCGTGATGTATCTTCCCCTGCTGTGGAGAAGGCTGTTGCGTCTGCCTGAGGCCGGTCACGCTGGGGAGGCCCACACTCCCAGAGGAGAGGCCTGCAGAGCACGAGTCGGCACCTGGAGGAAACCAGAAAGAAGTCAGCGTCCCCATGAAAGACACGGAGGTGAAAAGTGATGAGCTTTGCCACTTAGCTGGACAGGCAGACGGGCTGTGCACCGAGGCCCATCTGGTGTTGGGAGCTGCCAACGCACGGGGCTAATGACCAGGTAAGATCACCCACAAGGGCGTCCCCAAGAGGCCACACCTGCCCCTCAAGTGCTGTTTCCAGGGGCATGAATTTGCTCAACCCCATTCTAAGACCCTTGGAGCCCCTGGCCCGCGGGTTGGGAACCTGCCCTTAAAGAGGGTGAGGAGGCCCGGGGCGGGGGCAGATGCTGGCCGGGACAGGCAGGTCCCGTCGCTGAAGGCAGGTGCACAGCATTAGTCCGTCCCTTATTCTGATCTTTTTCCTTCTCTTTGTAGCATCCAGGTACTGAGCAAGCACGTGCGCCTTGCATGGGTGACGTTGGAAATCACAGCTGCTCCAGGCTGGGAGATTTAAATTAGGGCCTCATAACTGCCAGTGCCTTCTATTCCGTTTTTCATTCACACTCGTCCCACAAACATTTATTAAGTACCCACTAAGTGCCAACTACTGGTACCATGACGCTTAGCCGTTTGGGAGCCTAAGTGATTACAACATAAATCTGCTTTTCTGGCCGAGCCTGAAACAGCGGCCAGAATCCTCTGCAGGAAAACCAGCCCATTATTGTCTTTAACGAAGGCAGGTGGCACATACAGATAATTTATCACACGCAGCACTTTCATCCAAGTAATGTCAAGGTCTTTAAAACTATTATAACTGCCCCACACCCCTGGTTCAACGTTTCACGCGCCCGGATGCGGTTTGCTGGGCATCCAGGGCAGGCGGCGATCAGCACACGTCCAGGGAAGCTGGCAAGGAGGGCTCTGCTGTTTGGTGACCAGGGACAGTGGATTGAGCTCGTTCACCAGGAAGAGAGAGGCCGCAGGAAAATCGGCCCAAGAACGTGTATCCATGTATACCCGCGGACAGAGAATTGGATTCGATCCCTCCAGGTTGGAGGACATGGAAGAGGGTTGTCCTGGTGTGAGCTGAGGACCGGGACGGTACCACGCTCTTGGGAAGCATGGAGGTTGTCACGCCTGTGCCTCATCCTGTGCCCCCCACCCCCCCTCCACCACTGCCAGAGGCCTTTTCTCAGAGGGACTTCCCATCCCTGTGCCTGCTGCCGTCTTGCCTAAAATCCCCAACTCTTAAACCTCCGCGTGCAGTGGTCACATCTCGTGAGCCCTTTGCTGGGTAACCCTGGCTCACTTCTCCAGAGGCATCTCCCATCCTGTCCTGGGATCACCCCCCACATGTACACGCACACACACACAACACATGCATTACACATGCATGCATAACACACATGCATATACATGCACATGAATACACACACATCCACATGCACGCATGCACACAGGTAACACACGCAGACATGTACACATGCACACAGGTAACACACGCAAACAGGTGCACATGCACACAGGTACATATGCACACAGGTAACACGCACACATGCACACAGGTAACACACGCACACATGCACACATGCACACATGCACACAGGTAACACGCACACTGGTACACACGCACACATGTAACACACGCTCACATGCACACATGCACACAGGTAACACACGCTCACATGCACACACACAGGTGACACGCACACAGGTGCACATGCACACAGGTAACACACGCTCACATGCACACACGCACACAGG